>NC_053024.1:634151180-634249833 GCF_003073215.2 Triticum urartu | reverse complement strand
TCAGATCTCGATCTGCCGCCGCCCCCAACCCCACCGCCACCGCCACCATCGACGACCCTCGCCGTAGACGAGGTTGAGGCCGACCCAAGATCGAGCCCATGCCCAGAGCCACCCCCAAGATTCATAGGCAACCCCACGCCAATCAGGACCTCGATCTGGATCGAGCAGGCGCTCTCCACCGACGGGGCTTGGGCAGGCGAGCCAACCGCAGCGGATTCGGCCCTCAGCTCCTTCGGTGGCCAGAAAGCCGCCGCGGAGGCTCGCGGAGCACGGGGACGTCGCTCGCCGCCCTCACCGCACCTCCATTCCCCTTCACTACCTTCCCTCCCTCCCTCTACACGCCCGTCTATATAAGGTACGCCTCCCTCTCCCCTCACCTCTCTCCCCGCGCTTCCGGAAGTCGGGGTCTAGGGTTTGGTGCGCCGGTGCGCTGATGGATCTGGCGGGGTTGCTGGTGTGCTGCAGGAGGGCGGCCGAATGTCGGACGCGCCGGCGAGCCCGCCGGGCGGCGGCTTCGGCGGTGTCAGGGAGCAGGACAGGTTCCTGCCCGTCGCCAACATCAGCAGCATCATGAAGAAGGCCATCCTGGCCAACGGCAAGATCGCCAAGGACGCCAAGGAGACCGTGCGGGAGTGCATCTCGGAGTTCATTGCTTCATCGCCAGCGAGTGAGTGCCTCTGTTGACCCCTGCCGCTCTGTTTTGCCTGCCCGAATCAAGTGTGGTTTGGTGCTGACCTGTTGCCGTTTTGTCTTGTCTGTATTGTAGGGCGAGCGACAAGTGCCAGAGGGAGAAGTGCAAGACCATCAACATCGATGACCTACTCTGGGCGATGGCCATGCTAGCCATGTGGGATTTTTTTATCTGAACTAATTGGGGATGGATTAGTGCTTTGAGAGTTAGGTAGGTCCATGATAGTTTAATATGTTGCTGTTGTAGCCTGAAAAGCTCTGTTTGGCACTTTTGTTAGTCCTAGTTGGCAAATTTAAACACTCATGTTCAGCTTGGTGACTGATGAGACCCCACACTGCCTGGCACCAATCATCTTATTGTCCTTAGAACAAGTGTTGATTTATCCCTCCAATTACTACTGTCATTGAGATCTTCAATTCTTTTCTGTACTGTTAATTCAGATAACTGAATGATTTGAAGCACTAAGAATTGTCTCCGTAGTCCAACTATTAAACTGTTTAAGTAGCTACTGAATCTGCTTTCTTGGTTATGGAAGACATACATGTCTTACAAATTCGTTATTCTTGTTTGAAGCTAAGCTAGGCTACTGTAGTTCCAGCAAAAAACAGGGGAGCCGCTCTTTTTGTTCTTCACTAATAAATTCTTGTTTGAATGCATATCCTGGGGGTGGTGAAACCGGGAGCCTTTCCTCCCCATAAAAATACTTTGCTCTTCATTATGAGCAATGCCCTTATATAATTAGCTGCTAGGAGTGTTTATATACTTGATCACCACACCTCTACTATTCTGGTTACTTTTGCTTTCTTCTCTGTAGTTGTCCAGGGCATAACAGTTTTATGTGTGGCTTGTTATTTTGTTACCAGCCTACTTTCTTGTGCTCCTGGTCGAGTCTTGTGGAGAAGCAGGGCGAATCGGGCATCATCTCACTTGTGCCTATGTGGTAAGAATAGAACACCACTCTCGCTTGATGTGCATGTATTAGTACAACAAAGCATTCTTACATGGTGATTGTTAGCGACACAACAATTATCTTGCAACATAGCTTGCCAAATTGCTTGCTTGCTTACTATATAACCTGTACTGCTAAACATGTTATCCCACTCCATGATGTTGTATCATTTGCAAATACTCCTGGACATCGGCTCCCATTAGCTATAATCTGTACCTCTAAAAGAGGAGTATAAAGTGGACTAATCTGTACTCTATTATGCTTGAGACTTGATCCAAGCCGTATTAATTGTTGCCAGTGATGTTATTATCTACTCTAATGGCTGATGAATCTGTACCCGCTATACCATGTGGAATGACTAATGAATTTGTACCCGAATACCATGTGTAATGATTGTTATTTTTGCATCGTTTAAACATTTTTTCTGCTATATAGTTTCTCACTCATGATTGATCTACTGCAGGTGAATGAGGTTTTCAAATGTTGGAAGGAGGAGGACAATAGGAACTTCTGTTATGTCTTAGCATCTAAATTTTTGTTTTAATTTTCTTTGTTGTAGAATAGTTTTGTTTGGTAGTTACTGTTCCTGGGATGTAAAGATATTGTAGATATGTATTGCTGGAATGAATGGTTGTAATATAATAACATTGCACATTGCCCAAGATAGCTTATGGTGTGATGTGTTGCAATGTCAATGGCATAATAACTTCTTTTGTATTGGATCAATTTTTTCGGAACTGGGCTAGGCCCAAGTTATATTGGATAATTATTTTTGAGGGAAAACATGAGAGGCCCAGCAAAGAAATGGCCCAGAAAAATACATGATTAAAAAGAAAATATGATGTTAAAAGGGCCACACAAAGAAATCAATAAGGCTGAATTGTTGGGCTAGACCCATGTAGCTAATAAAAGCACAGGAAAAAAATACATTAAAAATGCCGAATTGTTGGGCTAGGCCCATGTAGAAAATCGAATTGGACCGGGCTGAATCTTGTGCCATGTCAGATTGCCACGCTGGATGCCTACGTGGCCTGGGGAGGTTGCTAGTGACCAAAACGCCACAGTAGACGTATTTTGGTCATAAACGTGTTCGACCATTCCAGAAGAAAGGTCGCTATAGTCAGTTTATGACGGCCAGCTTTTGATCTTATGTGTTTGGTCACAAAAAGGTCACAGATGGAAATTTGTGACCATTCAGTGACCAATAGTGGTGGTCACAAGTTGACATATTTCTTGTAGTGGGAGACCGTGATGACGGCTCCGGTGACCGAATGCCAGTGGAAGAAGGAGACCGTGATGATGGCTCCGGTGACCGGACGGAGGAGGGAGCTGTTGCAAGGTCCGATGAGGTATATATATTAATTGAGCCTGTGCTGACTAGCTAATTGATGCATTAGTTGTTTTGGTATGTACATATATTAACTCTGATTTCTTCTTTTAAAGCCCTCTGGATCAAGCCAAACTTCGGTAACGAGACGAGGCTTGAAAAAAAGGTTGCACCAGGATGAAAGGTTCACGATCACAGCAATCTCAGACGATGGCCAACCGATTGAACCCAGGCGGACCAAGGAAGCATTTTCTGCTCAGTGCGGGGCTATTGTTAGGGACATGATCTTGATCATCATCCAGCTATGGAATAAGCCTAAGAACGAAGACCCTCAGGTTCCTTATGTCAACGATAGACAGAAGGATGATCTTTGGACCTCGCCGAAGGCAAATTTCACCCTGCCGCCAGAGGAGGATCAGAATAAGCCAGTTATAGAGCCATTGGTCAAGGCGTGTGCTCTTAAGAAGATGGCACATCTATTTAGGAGGTGGAAGAATGAGTTGAAATCAACGTATGTCGACAAAGGGAAGACTCCAGAATTCACCGGCCGATTTGAGAAGATAAGAGATCATTGGCCCGCATTTGTGGTCTACAAGACATCTGACAAGAGTAAGAAGATGTCAGAGACAAACAAAAACAATGCTGCAAAGAAGAAGTTTCACCATAGCACAGGGTCATGTGGCTACCTGAAAGCCTGGCCGTTGTGGGACAAAGCTGAGAATGACCTACTTGCTAAAGGGGTCGAACCAGAGACATTGAACTGGACAGACCATTCAAGGACTTAGTTCTTCGGGGTTGGGGGAACTTTGGACCCTGAAACAGGGAAGTGCGTCTGGACGGTTGAGCAACTTGCAACACCCGTCAAGAAGCTTCAGAAGTGTATCGCCGCAGCGCAGCAAGGGACGTTCATTCCCGACAGAGAGAATGACAAGCTAACCGAGGCCCTCGGGAATCCTAAGCACCCTGGACGAACACGAGGCACACCAGGCTCCATTGCGTGGAAGGTTGGGTTTCCCGACGCAGGCGGTCACAAAACCCGGGAGAGGAAGAGGATACTAGAGCAGAGCAAAATGCAGAAGCTGAATGCAAGAGTACAAAATCTAGAGGAACAAGTTGAGAGCCAACGAGCTGCTGAAGCTACCCTATAAGCTACCCCGCCATCTCAGCAGAGAAGTGGCGTGGCTTCCGCCGAGCTTGTTCAGCAGCCTGACTTCACGGCTCCTAGCTACCCTGTGGATGCTATCACGGAGGCTCAACATTGCCAGCTTATGACGCAATGGCAGAACCTCAAAGTCAAGGCGACTGTCGGCTCTGTTGCACCTCCTCAACCCGTCGAAACTTTTCACTGCCGTCCGATTCCACATGGCTATGTTGTTGTGATGGTGGATGAAGTAACGAAGGGATTTGAGGAGCTCAAGCTTGACCACCCTACAGGTGAAGGGGAGACTCAGCTGGGTCTTGCTCTGAAGACTCCATGTCTATGGCGGAAGGAGTACATCAAGATTCCGAACTAGACGCCTTCGCCTCCTCCTCTTCCTCCAATGAGTCAGGGCACTCCGCCTCCTCCTCCTCATCCTCCTCTGGTGAGTGATCAGGGCACTCCGCCTCCTTCTCCGGCTACTCTGGCGCGTGAGGCCGGCACTCCGCCTCCTCCTCTGCCTCGTCAGCAACGGCGGAAGATAGACGCCGCTGCTCCAGCTGCTCCGGTGCATCGGAGCACTCCGACTCCTTATCCGCCTCGTAAGCAACGATGGAAGAGAGCCGTCGCCGCTCCAGCGGCTAGCCGTATAGCAATAGGCGAGAGGTAATACAGATACAGTCCATCTCTCAAGACTCCTGAAAAGTTACCATACGAGAGGACCATGGAGGAAAACACGGAGATCTGTGAAGCCCAAGTGAGGGACTTTTTTGCAAAGAAACCTGCACCTTCGAAGGAGACGATAGATCTGGTGAAAGCGAAGCGCACTATCGATGCCCTGAAGCAACCACCACCGCCTTCACTGGATGAAAACCATGTCCGCACTCTTAAAAACACATTGGAAGATGCGCACCGGTCGGGAACTACTTCAAGTGATAAAAGGTTAGCAGAATGAAGAAGTGGGAAAAAATTCCTCAGCTCGGTGAATAGGCGAACCAATCGTGCCCCCACTCAAAGTGCCTAGCGATATCGTTGCAAATCTACCAGGGATGGTGCCCTGTTCCAATCTTGCTAATTACTTGGGTGATGATGTAGTATTTGATACAATGGAGGTGGACCAATTCAGATACCATTACAAGAGGCTTCTCGTCAAATATGGAAGTCCCCCTCTAACAACGATGATGCGGAGATTCCATCAATGGTACATGGAAACGTGCAGCAAGTCTGGGAAGGATGCTTTAACGATGAGAATTAAAGAGGAGCACGACTTCGTTGGACAAGATCTGATTACTGTTCATTTTGATGAGTTTTCCAGTTCTACAATCAAAAGGCCCTCGACAAATCACTCATGGCTTGCTACTGTCTATAAGTACTACTTATGTAATTAAGTATCTATGAATAGCTCAGCTCTTTCATTGCATGTATATATAATTATCCTCACTATATTATGCAGATTGAAGATTGTCGAATGCAAAAAAACACAAATCTATGACATTGGGTTCATTAACCCAAATGTCATACATGAATGGACGGTTAAACACAATGTCTCAGAAACGGAGGACAACTTGCTTCAATCGTTGCTTAAAAATCAAAGCAAAGGTAATCTTTCCTTACAACTTCAAGTGAGTGTTACTGTCTTGTGCACATTCGGTTTCCCTTATTACTCGAGGTTATAGTAATGTAACTAATGAGTTATGCATGCGTGCGCAGCTTCCACTTTATTCTCCTAGAGATTAAGCTTGAGCGGGGAGAAGTAACCGTCTTAGACTCGATACGAAAAGATCCCGAGGACTATGCGAACATGACTCGAATGCTCCAGAAGTAAGTTCAATCGATCATTATCACATCATATCGGCAACTTTGTTCATTTCCTTATATCAAGTAATTATTTTCTTTGTCTGACAGGGTTTGGAAAGAGTTCACCGCAATTTTTTCGGGACTGCCGACCGAGCTGCGATTTAAACACCCAAAAGTAAGTACTACTACCTAGTTCCGCGCATCTCCCATTGATTCTAGCTAGTTTCATCAATAGCATTTAGCATGCTTGCTTATCAGTTTGATTAACCTCTATTTCTCATAAAGTGCTTGTGGCAGGAAGCCGGGAATGATTTCTGTGGATACTACATTTGCGAGTACATCTACAATGCGATGGCCTCTAATAAGTGGGGCTACTCTGAAAAACAATATGAAGTGCGTAAGCAAAAATATTCAGAATTTTATTTTATTACCATCATTTGTGTTGAGTTTCGTTCATACACATGTATTGACCCTCTTCTTCAATTTAGATCTGGTAGATGCGGGATGACTCCTACCAAAAGATCGCATATGAGCAATTCAAGAGGAATTGGCGGGATTCTTTCTTGACCACGTCATCAATCCAGCCAGAGAATACCATGTGGCACTTGACTTCAGATGTTTGGGATTGTAAGAGATTTATATTGTATATATGTAGCTAGTAGCGTCGGATAGATATACGAAAACTTGTTGTTCGACCAATCTCTCAGACAAGGAGAGGTCGATCACTTCTCTCTTTATATGTTCATGACGATCTTGTTTATTTAATGGTTTCCTTCATTTGTTTACTATCTAGCGTGTCGAGTTCTCTCTATACGTATAGTACATAGCGTCGACCAAGCACGGAGATAAGAGAGGTCACTCTCTCAATTAGCTAGCTAACACAATATATGAAACCCCCTAAATTAACTCTCCAAATCCCCAACCCCCCCCCCCCCCACTTAAAAAAACAAAACCCCAGCTCCTGAGCTGCTGACGCGTGGATGCTATTTTGGTCCCGGTTGGTGTTACCAACCGGACCAAAGGCCCTCCTGCCTGACACGCCGTAGCGGCCACATGGAGCACCATTATGTATCGGTTCGTAAGCGAACCAGGGACTAAAGGTGTTGGGCTTTAGTCCCGACCCTTTAGTCGGTTCCAGATCCGAGACAAATGGGCCTTTGGAACCGGGACAAATGAACCTTTTTCTACTAGTGCGAGCTCAATATGCTTCGTGCGGCGATGATGAACAGGGTTGGAGGAGAGGTAAACGGCGGAGATGTTGTCGTAGTAGACGATCGTGGCTTTGTGAACCTCACAAAGCAACTCCTGGAGCAACTGACAGAACCAAGAGCACTCGGCAACAACGTTAGCCACTGCCGGATACTCTGCCTCAGCACTCGAGCGAGAAACCATGGGCGGACGCTTGGACAACCACGAAATCAGCGAGGGCCCGAGATAAACACAGTAGCCTGACGTAGAACGATGAGTGTTGGGGCAACCAGCCCAGTCGGCGTCGAAGCAGGCAACAATGTTGGTGGAGGCTGAAGCCGTCAGGGTGAGTCCCAAGGTCATAGTGCCACGTATGTATTGAAGAATACGCTTCACCAGAGTCCAGTTAGAGTCACGAGGGGAGTGCATGTGAATGCACACCTGCTGCACTGGATACTTCTTCTTCTTCCTTGGCCTCCCCTTCTTCTTCTTCCTCTTCTTCCTTGGCCTCCCCCCTAGATGGGAGGAGAGTTCCCCCTCTGGTCCATGGCCGCCATGGCGGGGGAGGGGCGGGAGCCCCTCCGAGATTGGATCTCTCTCTCTCTCTCTGTTTCTCTTCTGTTTCACGTTCCTATTTTCTGGCCCTTGGCCGTTTCTTAAATTCCTGGAGATTCGTAACTACGATTGGGCTGAAATTTTAACACGATTTTCTTTCGGATACTATCTTTCTTGCAGTGAAAGAAGAGCACCAACCGCCTTACAGGGCCCCACAAAGCCTGCGAGGCGCGCCTGGGGTAGGGGCGCACCCCTCGAGCTTGTGGGCCCCTTGGGCATCGTCTCACATTGAATATTTTTCCCAAAAATCACATATATTCCAAAATAAATCTCCATAAATTTTTATCCCATTTGGACTTTGTTTGATATGGATATTCCGCGAAACAAAAAACATGTAACAAAGAGGAACTGGCACTGAATCAATATGTTAGTCCAAAAATAATATAAAATATTACCAAAAGTATATAAAGGTTGTAGAATATTGGGATGAAACATTAAAAAATTATAGATACAATGTAGACATATTACCGGTGTCGATGTCAAAACCGGCAGATCTCGGGTAGGGGGTCCCGAACTATGAGTCTATGTATCGATGGTAACAGGAGACAGGGGACACGATGTTTACCCAGGTTCGGGCCCTCTTGATGGAGGTAATACTGATACGTCTCCAATGTATCTATAATTTTTGATTGCTCCATGCTATATTATCTACTGTTTTGGACTATATTGGGCTTTATTTTCCACTTTTATATTATTTTTGGTACTAACCTATTAACCGGAGGCCCAGCCCAGAATTGCTGTTTTTTGCCTATTTCAGTGTTTCGAAGAAACGGAATATCAAACGGAGTCCAAACGGAATGAAACCTTCGGGAACGTGATTTTCTCACCAAACGTGATCCAGGAGACTTGGACCCTACGCCAAGGCATCAGAGAGGCGGTCACGAGGGTGGGGGGCGCTCCCCCTGCCTCGCGGGCCCCTCGGAGCTCCACCGACGTACTCCTTCCTCCTATATATACCTACGTACCCCCAAACGAACAGATAAGGAGCCAAAAACCTAATTCCACCGCCGCAACTTTCTATATCCACGAGATCCCATCTTGGGGCCTGTTCCGGAGCTCCGCCAGAGAGGGCCGTCATCACGGAGGGCTTCTACATCATCATAGCCCCTCCGATGTAGTGTGAGTAGTTTACCTCAGACCTTCGCGTCCATAGTTAGTAGCTAGATGGCTTCTTCTCTCATTGTGGATCTCAATACAAAGTTCTCCCCCTCTCTCGTGGAGATCTATTCGATGTAATCTTCTTCTTTTGGCGGTGTGTTTGTTGAGACCGATGAATTGTGGGTTTATGATCAAGTCTATCTATGAATAATATTTGAATTTTCTCTGAATTCTTTTATGTATGATTGGTTATCTTTGCAAGTCTCTTCGAATTATCCGTTTGGTTTGGCCAACTAGATTGGTAGTTCTTGCTATGGGAGAAGTGCTTAGCTTTGGGTTCGATCTTGCAGTGTCCTTTCCCAGTGACAGAAGGGGCAGTAAGGCACGTATTGTATCATTGCCATCGAGGATAACAAGATGGGGTTTATTTCATATTGCATGAATTTATCTCTCTACATCATGTCATCTTGCTTAAAGCGTTACTCTGTTTTTAACTTAATACTCTAGACGCATGCTGGATAGCAGTCAATGAGTGGAGTAATAGTTGTAGATGCAGAATCGTTTCGGTCTACTTGTCACGGACGTGATGCCTATATACATGATCATGCCTAGATATTCTCATAACTATGCTCAATTCTGTCAATTGCTCAACAGTAATTTGTTCACCCACCGTAAAATACTTATGCTCTTGAGAGAAGCCAGTAGCGAAACCTATGGCCCTCGGGTCTATTCTCATCATATCAATCTCCATCACTTTAATCTTGCTTTGCTTTTTTACTTTGCCTTTACTTTTTACTTTGAATCTCTATACCAGAAATACCAAAAATAATATATATATATATATATATCAGATCTCACTCTCGTAAGTGACCGTGAAGGGATTGACAACCCCTAATCGCGTTGGTTGCGAGTAGCTATCGTTTTGTGCAGGTACGAGGGACTTGAGCGTGGCCTCCTAGTGGATTGATACCTTGGTTCTCAAAAACTGAGGGAAATACTTATGCTACCCTGCTGCATCATCCCTTCCTCTTCGGGGAAATCCAACGCAAGCTCAAGAGGTAGCAAGAAGGATTTTTGGCACCGTTGCCGGGGAGTCTACGCAAAAAGTCAACATACCTAGTACCCATCACAATCCCTATCTCCTGCATTACATTATTTGCCATTTGCCTCTCGTTTTCCTCTCCCCCACTTCACCCTTGCCGTTTTATTCGCCCTCTTTCTCTCTCTATCCTCCCTCTCTATTTGCCTCTTTTTGCCAGCTTGCCTTTTGTTTGCTCGTGTGTTGGATTGCTTATTTGTCGCGATGGCTCAAGATACTACCAAATTGTGTGACTTCACCAATACCAATAATAATGATTTCCTTAGCAACCCGATTGCTCCTCTTGCTAATACTGTATCTTGTGAAATCAATACTGCTTTGTTGAATCTTGTTATGAAAGATCAATTCGCCGGCCTTCCTAGTGAAGATGCCGCTACTCATCTGAATAGCTTCGTTGATTTATGTGATATGCAAAAGAAAAAAGATGTCGATAATGATGTCGTTAAATTGAAACTATTTCCTTTTTCGCTTAGAGATCGTGCTAAAGCTTGGTTTTCGTCTTTGGCTAAAAATAGTATTGATTCTTGGAACAAGTGCAAAGATGCTTTTATCTCTAAGTATCTCCCTCTCGCTAAGATCATCTCTCTTAGAAACGATATTATGAACTTTAAGCAACTTGATCATGAACATGTTGCACAAGCTTGGGAGAGAATGAAATTAATGATACGTAATTGCCCTACTCATGGTTTGAATTTGTGGATGATTATACAAATTTTTTATGCCGGATTGAATTTTGCTTCTAGAAATCTTTTCGATTCGGCCGCGGGAGGCACTTTTATGGAAATCACTTTAGGAGATGCTACTAAACTCCTAGATAATATTATGGTTAATTATTCTCAATGGCATACTGAAAGATCTTCTAATAAAAAAGTGCATGCGATAGAAGAAATCAATGTTTTGAGTGGAAAGATGGATGAACTTATGAATTTTTTTGCTACTAAGAGTGTTTCTTCTGATCCTAATGATATGCCTTTGTCTACTTTGATTGAGAATAACAATGAATCTATGGATGTGAATTTTGTTGGTAGGAATAATTTTGGTAACAACGCTTATAGAGGGAACTTTAATCCTAGGCCATATCCTAGTAATCCTTCTAATAATTTTGGGAATTCCTACAACAACTCTTATGGAAATTATAATAAGGTGCCCTCTGAATTTGAGAATAGTGTTAAAGAGTTTATGAATTCACAAAAGAATTTTAATGCTTTGCTTGAAGAGAAATTGCTTAAAGTTGATGATTTGGCTAGGAACGTTGATAGAATTTCTCTTGAGATTGATTCTTTAAAGCTTAGATCTATTCCTCCTAAGCATGATATCAATGAGTCTCTCAAATCCATGAGAGTTTCCATTGATGAGTGCAAGGAAAGAACCGCTAGGATGCGTGCTTCCAAAGATGCCTTTATTAAAGCGTGTTCTTCCAATTCCTATGAAAATCAAGATGAAGATCTAAAAGTTATTGATGTGTCACCTATTAAATCTTTGTTTTGCAATATGAATCTTGATGAAACTGAATATGATCTTCCTTTACCTAGAAGGCATTCTAAAAATCCGGAGTATTTAGATCTTTATGATGAAATTGATGAAAGTGGGATTGAAAGAAATAAAAATCTAGATGTTGCTAAACCCACTATATTGGATTTCAAGGAATTTAATTATGAAAGTTGTTCTTTAATTGATTGTATTTCCTTGTTGCAATCCGTGCTAAATTCTCCACATGCTTATAGTCAAAAGAAAGCCTTCACCGAACATATTGTTGATGCCTTGATGCAATCTTATGAAGAAAAACTTGATTTGAAAGTTTCTATCCCTAGAAAACTCTATGATGAGTGGAAACCAACTATTAAAATTAAAATTAAAGATCATGAGTTTTATGCTTTGTGTGATTTGGGTGCTAGTGTCTCCACTATTCCCAAGACTTTGTGTGATTTGCTAGATTTCCGTAATTTTGATGATTGCTCCCTAAACTTGCATCTTGCGGATTCTACTATTAAGAAGCCTATGGTAAGGATTAATGATGTTCTTATTGTTGCAAATAGGAATTATGTGCCCGTAGATTTCATTGTTCTTGATATAGATTGCAATCTTTCTTGCCCTATTATTCTTGGTAGACCTTTCCTTAGAACAGTTGGTGCGATTATTGATATGAAGGAAGGGAATATTAGATTTAAATTTACATTAAAAAAGGGCATGGAACACTTTCCTAGAAATAAAATAAAATTTCCATATGAAACTATCATGAGAGCCACTTATGGATTTCCTACCAAAGATGGCAATACCTAGATCTATCCTCGCTTCTATGCCTAGCTAAGGGCGTTAAACGATAGCGCTTGTTGGGAGGCAACCCAATTATATTTTTATTCCTTTATTTTTGATCCTTTTTAGTAATAAATAATTTATTTATCCTCTGCTTTTGTTGTGTTTTTTGTGTTTAATTAGTGTTTGTGCCAAGTAGAACCGTTGGGAAGACTTGGGGAAAGTCTTGTTGAACTTGCTGTAAAAAACAGAAACTTTAGCGCTCACGAGAACTGCTGTAATTTTTATTTGGAGAGTGATATTTAGTTAATTATTTTTTCAGATGATTAATAGATAAATTACTCACGTCCAGAAATTTATTTTATCATTTTTGGGGTTCCAGATATTGCGCTAGCTACAGATTACTACAGACTGTTCTGTTTTTGACAGATTCTGTTTTTCGTGTGTTGTTTGCTTATTTTGATGAATCTATGGTTAGTAAAATAGTTTATAATCCATAGAGAAGTTGGAATACAGTAGGTTTAACACCAGTATAAATAAAGAATGAGTTCATTACAGTACCTTGAAGTGGTATTTTGTTTTCTTTCGCTAACGGAGCTCACGAGTTTTCTACTTTAAGTTTTGTGTTGTGAAGTTTTCAAGTTTTTGGTGAATTCTTTTGATGGATTATGGAACAAGGAGTGGCAAGAGCCTAAGCTTGGGGATGCCCATGGAACCCCCAAGATAATCCAAGGAGACCAAAAATTCAAAGCTTGGGGATTCCCCGGAAGGCATCCCCTCTTTCGTCCACTTCCATCGGTAATTTACTTGGAGCTATATTTTTATTCACCAACATGATATGTGTTTTGCTTGGAGCGTCTTGTATTATTTTTGTCTTTGTGTTTTAGTATTCCACAATCATCCTTGCTGTACACACCTTTTGAGAGAGCCATACATGAATTAAAATTTGATAGAATACTCTATGTGCCTCACTTATATCTTTTGAGCTATGTAGTTTTGCTCTATGTGCTTCACTTATATCTTCTTGAGCTAAGTAATTTTGCTGTATGTCCTTCACTTAGATTTTTTTGAGCACGGTGGTGGATTTGTTTTAAAGAAACTATTGATCTCTCATGCTTCACTTAAATTATTTTGAGAGTCTTAATAGCATGGTAATTTGCTTAATAATAACACGCTTGGTATTCAAGATTTGTGAAACTTTCTTTTGAGTGTGTTGAATACTAAGAAATGATGGATGCTTGATAATTGTTTTGAGATATGGAGGTAGTAATATCAAAGTCATGCTAGTAGAGTAATTGTTAATTTGAGAAGTCCTTGAGTTAAAATTTTCAAGTCCCGTAGCATGCACGTATGGTAAATGTTATGCAACAAATTTGAAACATGAGGTGTTATTTGATTGTCCTCCTTATGAGTGGCGGTCGGGGACGAGAGATGGTATTTTCCTACCAATCTATTCCCCTAGGAGCATGCGCGTAATACTTTGGTTTTTGATGGCTTTTAGATTTTTGCAATAAGTATATGAGTTCTTTATGACTAATGTTGAGTCCATGGATTATACGCACTCTCACTCTTCCATCATTGCTAGCCTCTACGGTATCGTGCATTGCCCTTTCTCACATCGAGAGTTGGTGCAAACTTCGCCGGTGCATCCAAACCCCATGATATGATACGCTCTTTCACACTAAACCTCCTTATATCTTCCTCAAAACAGCCACCATACCTACCTATTATGGCATTTCCATAGCCATTCCGAGATATATTGCCATGCAACTTTCCACCATCCAGTTTATCATGACACATCCATCATTGTCATATTGCTTAGCATGATCATGTAGTTGACATAGTATTTGTGGCAAAGCCACCGTTCATAATTTTTTCATACTTGTCACTCTTGATTCATTGCATATCCCGATACACCGCCGGAGGCATCCATATAGAGTCATACTTTGTTCTAGTATCGAGTTGTAAATAAATAAAAGTGTGATGATCATCATTTAATAGAGCATTGTCTCAAAAAACGGGCCAAAGAAAAAAAGAAGGCCCAAAAAAAGAGAAAATAAATAAAAAGGGGTAATGCTACTATGCCTTTTCCCACACTTGTGCTTCAAAGTACCACCATGTTCTTCATATAGAGAGTCTCTTGAGTTATCACTTTCATATACTAGTGGGAATTTTCATTATAGAACTTGGCTGGTATATTCCAACAATGGGCCTCCTCAAGTGCCCTAGGTCTTCGTGAGCAAGCAAGTTGGATGCACACCCACTTAGTTTCTTTTGTTGAGCTTTCAAACATTTATAGCTCTAGTGCATCCGTTGCATGGCAATCCCTACTCCTTGCATTAACATCAATTGATGGGCAGCTCCATAGCCCATTGATTAGCCTCGTTGATGTGAGACTTTCTCCTTTTTTGTCTTCTCCACATAACCCCCACCATTATATTCTATTCCACCCATAGTGCTATATCCATGGCTCACGCTCATGTATTGCGTGAAAGTTTATGAGTTTGAAATTATTAAGGTATGAAACAATTGCTTGGCTTGTCATCGGGGTTGTGCATGATGGGAGCATTCTTGTGTGACGAAAATGCAGTATGACTAAACTATATGATTTTGTAGGGATGAACTTTCTTTGGCCATGTTACTTTAAGAAAACATAATTTCTTTGTTGGTTTGCTTGAAGTATTATTATTTTTTATGTCAATATGAACTTTTGTCTTGAATCTTCCTAATCTGAATATTCATACCACAATTAAGAAGATTTGCATTGAAATTATGCCAAGTAGCACTCCGCATCAAAAATTCTCTTTTTATCATTTACCTACTCGAGGACGAGCAGAAATTAAGCTTGGGGATGCCTGATACGTCTCCAACGTATCTATAATTTTTGATTGCTCCATGCTATATTATCTACTGTTTTGGACTATATTGGGCTTTATTTTCCACTTTTATATTATTTTTGGTACTAACCTATTAACCGGAGGCCCAGCCCAGAATTGCTGTTTTTTTGCCTATTTCAGTGTTCCGAAGAAACGGAATATCAAACGGAGTCCAAACGGAATGAAACCTTCGGGAACGTGATTTTCTCACCGAACGTGATCCAGGAGACTTGGACCCTACACCAAGGCATCAGAGAGGCGGTCATGAGGGTGGGGGGCGCCCCCTCCCTAGGGCGTGCCCCCTGCCTCGTGGGCCCCTCGGAGCTCCACCGACGTACTCCTTCCTCCTATATATACCTATGTACCCCCAAACGAACAGATAAGGAGCCAAAAACCTAATTCCACCACCGCAACTTTCTGTATCCACGAGATCCCATCTTGGGGCCTGTTTCGGAGCTCCGCCGGAGAGGGCCGTCATCACGGAGGGCTTCTACATCATCATAGCCCCTCCGATGAAGTGTGAGTAGTTTACCTCAGACCTTCGGGTCCATAGTTAGTAGCTAGATGGCTTCTTCTCGCATTTTGGATCTCAATACAAAGTTCTCCCCCTCTCCCGTGGAGATCTATTTGATGTAATCTTCTTCTTTTTGCGGTGTGTTTGTTGAGACCGATGAATTGTGGTTTTATGATCAAGTCTATCTATGAATAATATTTGAATCTTGTCTGAATTCTTTTATGTATGATTGGTTATCTTTGCAAGTCTCTTCGAATTATCCGTTTGGTTTGGCCAACTAGATTGGTAGTTCTTTCCATGGGAGAAGTGCTTAGCTTTGGGTTCGATCTTGTGGTGTCCTTTCCCAGTGACAGAAGGGGAAGCAAGGCACATATTGTATCGTTGCCATCGAGGATAACAAGATGGGGTTTGTTTCATATTGCATGAATTTATCTCTCTACATCATGTCATCTTGCTTAAAGCGTTACTCTATTTTTAACTTAATACTCTAGATGCATGCTGGATAGCAGTCGATGAGTGGAGTAATAGTAGTAGATGCAGAATCGTTTCGGTCTACTTTCCACGGACATGATGCCTATATACATGATCATGCCTAGATATTCTCAAAACTATGCTCAATTCTGTCAATTGCTCAACAATAATGTGTTCACCCACCGTAGAATACTTATGCTCTTGAGAGAAGCCACTAGTGAAACCTATGGCCCCCGGGTCTATTCTCATCATATCAATCTCCATCACTTTAATCTTGCTTTGCTTTTTTACTTTGCGTTTACTTTTTACTTTGCATCTCTATACCAAAAATACCAAAATATTATATCTATCAGATCTCACTCTCGTAAGTGACCGTGAAGGGATTGACAACCCCTAATCGCGTTGGTTGCGAGTAGCTATCGTTTCGTGCAGGTACGGGGGACTTGAGCATGGCCTCCTACTGGATTGATACCTTGGTTCTCAAAAACTAAGGGAAATACTTACGCTACTCTGCTGCATCATCCCTTCCTCTTCGGGGAAATCCAACGCAAGCTCAAGAGGTAGAAAATACCCTACGTCCTGCTTGATTGATATTGATGAATATGAGTGTTACAAGAGTTGATCTACCTCGAGATCGTATGTTGTGGTCTAAACCCTACAACTATGATGAGTAATGTCATAATCCTCTATTTACTAGCCTGGCCTCAGCTTATATAACATACCAGAGGCCTAGGATAACAAGATTCCTAGTCAAATACGTCGGTGGAGAGGAGTCCTTGTCTTGATCACCAAGTGTTGTGGAATCTTCCTCGTATATGTCTTCGGCTGTCCGAACTGGCCCATGAGTAAACGGCCATGGGGGTCCTCGGCCCAATCCAACTGATCGGGAGACGATGTGGTGAGTACCCCCTAGTCCAGGACACCATCAGTAGCCCCCTGAACCGGTCTTCAAGTTGGGGACGCTCCTCGGTTCTTCCAAACTATTCTTCGTCTTCAGTCGTCGGTCTTGAAAATTGGTTCAACAAATCTTCACATCTTCTATCTTGAGGATTGCCGAGCTAAATATGAAGATCTCACACGTCGGGTATCCGAGGAGCCCTTTAATTCTTCGGCCTTTATCAATTCCTTGTTATTCTTATGCCACACCTCGGGTTTGAAGTTGTTCCCGGGCGGCAGTGTCCTCTTGCGTCTGAGCTCCAACGCCGGACTATATTCGAGGTATCTTTTGCAGACGAGCACCAATGTTGGACCGCTTCCGAGCTCCAACGCCGGAATGTATCCGAGCTACAACGCCGGACTATGTCCAAGCTCCAACGCCGGACTGTATCTGAGGTGTCATAGATCACCTTGGTTCAAAGAAGTTGAAAGAGTTTAGCCGAGCTTAATGCCGGGAATGCCCTCTATGGAGCCAGCCACTGGCGCCCGAGCTTTATGCCAGACTGCTTCCGAGGTGGTGCACCACCCCGACTGTGGGCCGATTTTTTGTCAATATTTTTGATTGGTGCAATTTAATCTCTGCCGAGATATATAGCCAGTAGCCCTCAAGGTGTGTATCGGTCTAAAACCTGAGATGCACCTGAAGGATGACATGAGACCGCTGATCCCAGTAGCCTCTGAGACTCAGGTTGATTTGCAAAATCGGTCTGAGGATCAACTCCTAGCTCGGCAGAATACTTCGGGACACAAAAAGCGGTGTGTAGAGTCCTCGAGACTCAGGTTAGGTGCGGCCGAACAACCTGAGGATCATAATCTCCTCGAAAACTATATTGCACGTGGGTCAGCCTATGGCTTCAAGCTCCTCATCCCAAAGGCGGAGTACTTCTTCGAGGTCAGTTTAGCAAACTAAACTCAAGCAGCTTTTAGAGAGAAGACAGGCTATCCGGCTATTGACCATAAACTCGAGTCGAAAAAGGAGCGGTAGAAAAAGACTTTGCAACGACCAAGAAGAAAACACATTTACTAGCTCATATAAATTTTAAGAGCCCCCAAGTGACTTGGGTAAAAGAATTTTATGTATAATGATTGTATGTACCGAAGTACTTATATCATGTTCACCCGAACTTTAAACGCGTCTTAACCGACCGTCGGCTTCTCCCTCTTCGGCCAAGGGCCGAAAAGTGTCATGTACTCCACCTGTCGAGAGTATCGACGGTGTTTCCGATGACCAGGCAATCAAGCCATAAGGCTGTAACAGACAAAGCGTGCTCAGGGAACTTATGCTATATTACTGACGAAGTGTAAGAAGCATCTTCAAAGAAAATAGTACCCCACACCGATATGTTTCTTCGGTGCTCATTATTACTATGAGACTTGTGCAATAGATTTTTTGTACTCATGAGTTCCGTTGTGTGCCGACCATGATTGAAAACCATAAGAGCGCTAGTCTTCGGCTTCACCCAGTCTGAGGTCAGAGCTCGGATGACCCGGTCATGACAATCGCAGAGGTGCTCCCTTTACTCCCTAGCCGAACAATCGGGAACGTAGGGGTAAACACAGGAGCGAGGCAACCTAGCTTGCAAATCGCTTAGGTCAATATGGTGCATATTGTGGCGTAATACACGAACAAGGAACAAAGTTGTACAAGTATAATCATATGCAAGAGGAAAAGCTCCATCAATGGAGCCCCCAAATAAACGGGGTATTTGAATATGCCCGTCACAAACAAAGTTTGGACAAGGAACTTTGTCACAAACAACTTTGTGCCGAAAAGTATAATGCTTGGTCGAACCGAAAAAAATTTAAAACTAAATGTTTTTGAGCATGAAAGCAACTTAGCTGGTTAATGTGCTCGGTGTTGATGACGCGATTCAGGCTTGATCCGACAAGGTTCGCAGTCCTCGGCATGGCCGAGGTCCCATCCCTCGGGCCGGAGGTGTCCGGGCAAGGAGTTCGGCACTCCGGAGTAGTGACCACCTAACGCAGTCAAAATCGATTACCTGCACACATAAAATAGTGCGGCCCAGGAAATAATAATATATATATAATCCTTGCATAATTGCTTTACGCAAAAATAATTTATTTAAAGAAATGTGGCCTGTCGCCGAAGCCAATGCCGATGCAGGGCGTCAGCGTGACGCAGTGAAGGCATGACAAAGCCTGAATTTGCAGGGCGGTCCGGGCACCGGATGCGGCGTTCGCCGAACTATGTATGGAAACCGACCGAACCACCACGCGACCGTTTTTAATGTGGCCGCCATTTGATAGACCTGTGTACAGATGATGGAACAAACCAGAGTAATGATTTCTTATGAAAAATAAACCCAACAAGCAAAAATTGTTAGGATTAATAGCACCTGGTTTATTTGTTGTAGCATTCCGAAGAAAAGCGACTCCCAAAATCAGGAATCGATCCGCACACCCATTGCCTGATGGGCGATAGAGCGATGGTCTGGTGATGCTGGCAAAGGTTGGCTTGCCGAGGCGAAGCCCTCGGCCCAGCTAACGTGACGAAGCTGGTCGGCTGGTGACGCCGAAGTCACCGGAGTATGTTGATGAAGAAATAGCCAAGTCCCCGGTCTAGCCGAGGTGACGGAGCAGGCCGGTGAGGAGTTGTTGTCACTACTATGTCAACCGAGGTGTTGAAGTAGTTCGGCGTGATGGACATTGGCTCGAAGAAGCAACAGTGCGGCCATGCCGACCCAGGTCGTAACTTGTGACGCGACCAATGCTGGTTTGATGAAGTGACCATGCGGCGATGCCGGTGTTCCTGCTCCGTGTAATCCGTGGGGCGGCGATGTTGATGATGATTTATTCTTGGCGATTCCGAACTCTTGTTTGGCTCGCCAAGGCGAGGATCCGAAGAAGTTGAGCTCGGCTTAAAAAGCGACGACATGTCTAGCGCAGGTCGGCAGTCGTGGAGCTATATTGCCGGACTGGTTTGATACCAGCATGTTCGCGACGATTACCTCAGAGGAGGATTAAAATTTTATGGGCGCGTGTTAAAAACAACGCACAATACCTTAGAAGAAAATTCCTATTAAAAAGGTTGTCAAATATCACGTTCATAAAGAAACATGAATTCGGGTCGGATCCGTATTCGCACAGGAAACAGATCTGAAAAGTGATGCACTAATCGGAAGGTTTCCCAGAGTTTGGACGGTCGGATCGAGCTAAAATTTTGAGGGGTGGTAGATATGGGAATTCCGCAGCAGTTGAATGGTTGGATCTTCCAAAGGACTTCCGAGATGGGCTCTGGAGACCACGCCCTAAACTTGTCCAGATTCCTGTCTGGATTTGACAGGGCTCCGGTATATAGTAGATTGTCAGAGATTCCTCCATCGGAACTTGATGAAATTTTCCAGGGTTATTGTAGACTCGATTCCACACAATTCCACCGAAACGATCGTTAAAACGACACTCGAGGAGGCGGTGGCGGTGGATACGCGTTCACTATCCAGAAAAACAGCACGGTCGCCCGAGGGCAATGTTGACGTTGAGCCCTGGAGCTCTATGGACGATTCCTCCATGATCTTGATAGAGATTACAGTTGGTGTTGATGAAGGCCCTCGTCCGAACATGACGATCGGAGGCAGGGCATAGTCCTCGGTCAAGCCAAGGTGACCAGTCGAGCAAGTGATGAAGATGTCGATGTCGTAGTTAATCTGCAGACGAGCCATCGATCCTTTTGCCGATCACATAGCAGAACTCTCAATGAAAGCACCATTGTCGGTGTCAAAACCGGAAGATCTCAGGTAGGGGGTCCCGAACTATGCGTCTAAGGATCGATGGTAACAGGAGACAGGGGACACGATGTTTACCTAGGATCGGGCCCTCTTGATGGAGGTAATACCCTACGTCTTGCTTGATTGATATTGATGAATATGAGTGTTACAAGAGTTGATCTACCTCGAGATCGTATGTTGTGGTCTAAACCCTACAACTATGATGAGTAATGTCATAATCCTCTATTTACTAGCCTGGCCTCGGCTTATATAACATACCAGAGGCCTAGGATAACAAGAGTCCTAGTCAAATACGTCAGTGGAGAGGAGTCCTTGTCTTGATCACCAAGTCTTGTGGAATCTTCCATGTATATGTCTTCGGCTGTCCGAACTGGCCCATGAGTAAATGGCCATGGGGGTCCTCGGCCCAATCCAACTGATCGGGAGACGATGTGGTGAGTACCCCCTAGTCCAGGACACCGTCAACCGGGTTGCAGCAAAAACGACTGAAGACACTGCCGGGGCAGCTCCTGCTGTCATGGTTTGTGACTGTTTGGCTGGCTGGTTCTAGCACTTCCGCTAGCCCATTGCAACAAAGCCATATGCTAGTTCCAGCATGACATCCGCGCAATGCTATGTCATGTCCATCTCTGGCCAGAGATGGTTGTTTGGGGATCGGATCTCCGGTGAGAGATGATTGTTGGGGATCGAGGGATTCAGGGCCGAGTGTTGGCCATCAGAGAGAGTAAGGAAAGGAGGGAAAGAGGGGGGAGGGCCGCGGCGGCGCCTCCGGTGGTTCGGGGTGTGGAAACGGAGCTGCAGCGACGCTAGTGCGAGGTGGGGATTGAGTAGATAAGGAAGAAGGCCGGTTCACAGGCGCTACATGAGCCCCCACCGCCAGACGTTTGGGTCGTACATGGGATGACTTGGCTAAACGTGGATGCTTCTATCGCAACCGCATCCAATGACGCGCAAGCGGCCGATCGAGCGCTTCGGCCGCCATGTAGACGCGAAACTTTTCCTTGTTTTTAAGCACTAATTATGCAAAAATAAAGAACACGATTCCCGCTATACAATTTCACGCTCAATGCCTTGGAAGGAAATGTAGTTCAAGATGGACAACCATTGCGGAGCTGTAGTGACGCTGGTGCAGAGAGAGGATCGAGTAGATTTTGCCACATCATCTATAGCCAGCCTTATAGCCAGCAAGTACAATAGATGCATATAGATTTGTACTACTTTGTTGATACATGGTCCACCTTTCTCTCTCACAAAATTTTTAGGAGCACGTGCTAGAGGCGGCTGTTAGTGAGTGGCCCGCTTCTCTTCTCTCTCCGCCAACTCATCAAAAATATAATATTTGAAGTCTTACAGCCTGCCTATGTCATTCTATTGTATTTGCTCTAAGCCCACTATTGTACTTGCTCTTACCAACCTCGAAGGTGATGGTACTTCCGCGGATCTAGATATTCTTTTTTCCTTCAAATGAAAGTGATTGTACTCATTCTTTGCAATGCTTCTAGGCGTGGGTGTCTTCTCCTTCCTTTGGGGCTGCTCCGTCGTTAACAGGGTGAAATGACATGCGGCGACAACGAGCACAATGTATCCCAGACGCTTATTTGTATTTTCTTATTTTTGTTGGTTGTTTTCTGTATTGAACCAGTATTGTGTCCTCGCATGTGTATGTGTATGTGTATATGTATTTATTTTTTCCTTCAGATTTATATATGCATACCACGCTATACTATTTCAAAAACTACAAGAATTGACGCTCATGTTTTTCTTTTTGTGGAATAATTCTTGTATTACTCAATTAAAACATGGTTACAGTCACACTTAACAGCGTCCAAAATGGCATCTGGTCCTGACCCAAGCCATACAACAATTCGGCCTTGAGTCCTCCCAAAGTTAGCCAAAACATGACTAAAATTATTACAACTACGACGGATATGAGTAATACAAGAACTACGTTGAGACATACTGAGGGAGTCCTAGATTAGGGGGTGTCCGGATAGCCGGACAATACCTTCGGCCGGACTCCTGGACTATGAAGATACAAGATTGAAGACTTCCTCCCGTGTCCGGAAGGGACTTTCCTTGGCGTGGAAGGCAAGCTTGCAATACGGATATGCAGATCTCCTACCATTGTAACCAACTTTGTGTAACCCTAACCCTCTCCGGTGTCTATATAAACCGGAGGGTTTTAGTCCGTAGGATAACATACAGAACAACAATCATACCATAGGCTAGCTTCTAGGGTTTAGCCTCTCTGATCTCGTGGTAGATCTACTCTTGTACTACCCATATCATCAATATTAATCAAGCAGGACGTAGGGTTTTACCTCCACCAAGAGGGCCCGAACCTGGGTAAAACTTCGTGTCCCTTGCCTCCTGTTACCATCCGGCCTAGACGCACAGTTTGGGACCCCCTACCCGAGATCCGCCGGTTTTGACACCGACATTGGTGCTTCCATTGAGAGTTCCTCTGTGTCGTCGCCATCAGGAAGGATGCCTCGCCCCATCTTTAAAGACGGCACCGTTGCTAAGGGAGCTTTGGCTATCGGCCAAACCCTCCGGCTAGGTGGTTTTCTTATGACCGCCTGTTCGGCTTCTGCGCCGACGATGACCTCTCGAGCCATCAAAAACAATCTTCATGTCAGCTCGAAGCTCGCCGAGCAGTTAGATCCAATGGAGCTCTCCTCCATAAACGAGCTCTTGGATCGCTTCGCCGCCCTGGGAGTTGCTACGGATTACGACCAGATTGGGCCTAAACCCGATCTAAGAGAGATTAACTCTCCCCAAGTCACCCATCATGTTGCCGTGGTAGAGGGACAGTGCGGCGACCCTTCATCTATCTTAAGGACTCGCTATGTCCGGATTCCCGATCCCTCCAAGCCGGATACCCGTGGAGGGGAGGATATCACCCAAGACCTGATCTTAGAGTCAGGCGACGGGCCGGATTCATTGGACAACATCCAGGAATCCAAATTTTCAAGTTCGGAAATTCCTCGGCCTCTGAGCCTGAGATGGGGTGAGGCTTCGGATTTGATTCCACCCACCCACCCCAACATAAGTGATCTATCCAAAATCAGGCAAGAGCCCGATGAAATAGTACATCATTACTGGGCCAGATTCCTCCTGGTTAAGAATAGGCTAAGGGACTGCCGCGAGGAAGACGCAATCTCAATCTTCTGCAATAATTGCACAGACAAGGGAATACTCAACGCCATAAGTCGCCGTGATATTACACACTTCGCTGACTTGGCGTCCATTGTACAAAAGTACTGTGCGATGGAAAGCGCCTGGAAAACCGAAATCAAATTTTGGGACAATCCGGCCCTGGATACAAAACCAGTCCGAAATAAAAGGGTGCATCATCACCAGACACCCGGTTCAAGCACTAAAAAGCAAAAACCCTCTACAGGGCATGGTACTGTACTGGAAGGATGGCTCAATGGACCCTGTAAAATTCCAGTCTATTTCCATTTTTTGAAGGGTTTCCTCATAAATGAGGTTCAATCCGCTGCCGCAGTCCATGATTACCTTGGTAAGACGAACATCGTCCACTATTGGACTAAGGACCAATGCGGCTGGTGCTCGGGCTGTCCGGAATTTAGGTTCATCATTGGCGTTAAAGGTAATAGCTGTGTCACTCCATGGGTTTATTGTTGCTACTTGGTAGACTTCATCAAGGCGGCGGAGTGTCCTTTTTCGCATATTATTTCATGCGAAAGTCTCGAAGACTGTTAATACCGTATTGGTGTCTCTGGGGTGGCTTTCTTTGGCCTCCGGAATTAGGAGATTTTCACCAATTTTGGCCACCTGCCAGAGTATCCAACATGCTCTGAGGCTGTGAGTTGGTGTGGCGTCCTCTGTACTGTGAATTTTACAGTGTCCATTGAGCTCCTCCCGTTCGACATAACCTATAAGCCATGGCGAGCCATCAAATCGCATGTCCTGGCGGACTTCGTCGCAGAATGGACGGAGGCCGAACTCCCTAAAGAGTACGACACATATTCAAATTGGATCATGCATTTCGACGGCTCCAAGATGTTGGCCGGAAAGGGCGCCGGCGTCGTTTTGACGTCCCCCACAGGAGACACAGTTCAATACGTACTCCAGATTATGTACACAGACTCCAACAATGTAGCCGAATATGAGGCCCTTTTACATGGTCTCCGGATGGCAGTATCCATGGGCATTCAACGCCTAGAGGTGCGCGGGGAGTTGAACCTCGCAATATCCCAAATAAATGGAGACTTTGATGCCAAGGATCCAAAAATGGCAGCTTACCGCAACGCCGTCCTCAAAATGTCAGCTTGGTTCGAGGGGCTTGAATTTCACCATATAGCCCGGGAAAATAATCAGGCGGCAGATGTCCTGGCATGCATCGGCGCAAAACGCGATGTAGTCCCCCCCCAACATCTTCTTGGAAAGGATGTTCAAGCCATCTGTAGTATGGGAAGGGGAGCCGAACAATAACAGCCCGGACCCAACCGCACTGCCCGACACCGAACATCCTGACACAATCGGAGGCTCTGCCAATGAAATAACACCTTCAGCCCATGTAATAATGGCCGTCATCGCCCCGTGGACAGAACCATTCCTCACCTACCTTATTAGGCAGGAACTCCCCGAGGACCAAAATGAGGCACGCTGCATAGTGCGGCGATCCAAAGCCTACAAAGTCCACGAGGGAGAGCTTTATAAGAAAAGCACTACCGGAGTCCTTCAAAGGTGCATCTTCGAAGAGGAAGGGCGGAACCTCCTGGCTGAAATTCATGCCTGACTCAGCGGTCATCACGCTGCAGCTCGGTCCCTTGTGAGCAAGGCCTTCTGCACAGGCTTTTACTGGCCGACGGCCCGGGTAGACGCCCAAGACTTAGTCCAACGATGCATCGGTTGCCAGCTCTTTGCAAACCAAAGCCATATGCCACCCACCGCCCTCCAAACTATCCCCATCACTTGGCCCGTCGCGGTCTGGGGGCTTGATATGGTTGGACCCCTTAAAGGCGGAACCCACAAGCAAAAGTACTTACTGGTCATGGTGGATAAGTTCACCAAATGGATAGAAGCCAAGCCTGTTAAGACGGCCGAATTCGGACCTGTGATAGACTTTATATCCGGGGTTGTACACCGTTACAGCGTCCCCCACAGCATCATCACTGATAACGGCACGAACTTTACGGCCGACGAGGTAAAACTCTGGTGCAAAAACATGGGCATCAAGCTCGATTATGCTTCCGTCTATCACCCACAAACTAACGGCCAGGTCGAACGTGCAAATGGTCTTATCATGAGCGACATTAAACCCAGATTAGTGCGGTCCCTCACGGAATCTAACACACACTGGGTAGAGGAGCTCGACTCTGTACTCTGCGGGCTGCGGACCACGCCGAATCGCACCACCGAACACACACCATTCTTTATGGTGTACGATGCAGAGGCAGTTTTGCCTTGCGACATAATTCATGACTCACCTCGAGTGCGCATGTACGAAGAAAGAGAAGCCGAGCTCGATCGGCAGGACAGTTTGGACGCATTGGAGGAGGAGCGTGACGTGGCAAAAGCCCGTTCCGCATTCTATCAACAGCAGGCTCGAAGATACCAAAGCAGAGAAGTACGGGCCAAAAATTACAACATTGGTGAATTAGTTCTATGCCTGCCGGATAAGAAAAAGGAAAAACTCAAGCCCAAGTGGGAAGGACCCTTCATAATTGACCAAGTCCTGACTGGTGGAGCGTACCGCCTGCGAAATGCATCGGATAACCGACTCGAGCCGAACCCATGGAACGCAGCCCGTCTCCGAAGATTCTATGCCTAGCGCCGGACTCTGTGTTCGTCTCCTTCCTCTGTCCATTTTTTATACATACTTTCTGTCTTACATTCCTCTTCTTCTCTCTCTCTCTTATAACCTTTAAAAGCTCATAAAGTGACGCGCTATCCGCGCTCATTAAACCTGGGGGCTTCTTTAAACAGAAGCTTATTTATACGGGCTTCATGCCCAACACTTGTGTCACACTTCCGCATGTACCTTTTATTCACCATTATATGCATCGATATGACTTAAGTTTTGGCCAAGCGGGGTTGCCTGGCTCCTGTGCTTACCCCTACGTTCCCGATTGTTCGGCTAGGTGGTAAAGGGAGCACCTCTACGATTGTTACTGCCGGGTCAGCCGGACATGTACCTCAGACTGGGTGAAGCCGAAAGCTAGCATTCTTAAGGGAATATTCGGTCGGTGAACTAAAGATGATCTTTTTTATTTACCTACATGCCCCCAGATGTTTTTCCTGCGTTTCTTTTCGCAGCATGGACATGCACTTTAGGGCATGCCTCCCAGGGAAAGGAACCCCTAATGGAACTATTCTCCCTGGAAGATGTTTCTTACTAACCATGTAATATAACATAACTAGTCGGGCACTTGTCTGTTCACGCACTAATGACCCCTACGCCTGGTCTCCATGCATTCCCCGGTTCCTATATAACCGCATGGGAATTCGGACACACTCTGGACCGTCAGGACCCGAGGCTGAAGCGAAAAGGTCGGCCTTGACAAATGATCTACAATCCGGCTAGAAGGCATTATAAATGTCAATTAAATTACATCGTCATTTTGACTGATTGTATTCCTCTTCAATACCATCTAACAGGCTGTCTAATTTACAGTCCTGCTGGGAATACTTTGCGGCCAACTCTAGTTGGTCGTATACTAAGCTTACAGGGATCTCTTTCCCATCGGGCCCTACAGGACCGACCTTGGCCATGTGGTTGGGGTCAGCCTTTGTGTACCGTGTCTTCACCATGGCCCAGGCCTCCCTAGCGCCTTGACGGCAGGCCAAGATCTTCCACAATCGAAAGCGCCGCCGTGCTCCCTTTAGCTTCTCTGCAGGCTCTCTAAGACCTTCGGGGATGGAGATGGATGGCCACAGGGCCTGGGCGACGCCTTGCATCGCCTGCCGAACTTGATTGAGCAGCTGCGAGAGCTCGGGAAGAAGGTCACCCGTAGAACCGGGCATCTCCTCTGTAGGACGACTTGTTAGCACACCTACAGACATTGCTCTGTTAGTCGACTTCCACGCCGAACTTTCTTTCAAAGGTTCGTTCAAGCACTTACTAAATATGTCGTGTCGAAGCCGCTGATTCTCCTTCACGGAGTCTGACAGCGGGGCACGAACATCTTTCAGCTCGATGCGCAGCTTGGTGTTGGCATCTTGGAGATCGTTCTTCTCCCGCCTCACCTTTGTCAGTACCATCTCACCAGCCTTTAGCTGGCATAGGAGGTGTTGTCTTTCCGGATTCAATCCGGCGCCATCTGCAAATTCATTTGTCACATTCGCACCCATGCCGTGCTTCGCAAAATACTTATCTTTCGAAGTGTATATTACCAGAGGGGGTCTCCTTAGGCTCCCCTGCTGCGGCCAGTGCGGCCTCAAGTTGGGCTTTGCACTCTTCTAGCTCCTTGGACAGTAGGGAATTCTTTTCTGTAAGAACCTGCATAACAAATGATCCTTAAATCAGTTATTCTAACTGTTTCAAGTCTCGGGGGCTACTGGTATATATATAATTGCCAGTATTTTCTTACACGTATGTCTTTTACATATTGCTCCGTGACTCTGGCTAGACCATTTTGAGCGGCACGGAGGTACGCATCTCCCGAATTGAAGGCATCTAACGCCCCTTGGGAGAAACAAGCGTCGCGTAGAATTGTCCGGCGACGCCTGTGGTTCATGGCACTCTCAAGCTCAGAGTTGGTGGCAGACAACCCGTCCACATCCTCCGTCGGAGGAGCGTCTGGCGTGCGCCTTGCATTCGCCTCCGCCTCCGGACCAGGCTTTGGAGCCTGGCTGGTGGAGGCGCGATTGGCAGCCTCTTCGGATATAGTCCGGCGAGGTCTCTTTGTCCTGAAGAGAGCACGAGTGTCAATGTGCCTCGAAGGTATAACACCTAGGATAGGGGGGCGCGCCATACCTTTGCGCTGACACCTCGGTCCGGACTGCACTTCTTTTCTGCCCACGGGGCCCTGCGGCCCCTCGTTGGCTTGTCGCCGCAGGATCGGCCTTCCGCCTCAAAAACCTCCCCTGCAAAGTTCGGTTGTAATCAGGAAACTGAAAACACGAGAGGGCGGACACCTATTCGGGGTACTGGGACTTCGATCTCAGTTACCTGGGAGGCCGGAATTAGCCCTGGGTAATCGGCCGTAATGGCCACCAAGGCGTTGTCCTTGCTCAATTGATGGAACACTCCATCAATCAGCTCCACAGATATGTCCGGATCCTCTTGAGAGGCCGGGTCGAGGGACCGTCCTGGGTCCTCGGGTTGTGGAGGAGGGCTGCTTATCTCCTTAACAGCCCGGCGCAGTTCCTGCGTTGAAGTCGTCGGACTGAATATTTAACAATGGGAATACAAAACGTATGGGCAAGTAAATGCGACCACTTACCCAGCTTGGGGGATTGTGCATAGAGAATCCGCCCTGTGGGTTGACGCGGAGAAATTCCTCCTCTTCCCCCTTATACAAAGTGGACAAGATCTTTAGTAGAGCGGCAGCTGAATCCGACCCCTTACAGCCGTAGCGGGTGGCGTCGTCCTCCCCGTTGAAGTCCCACATGGGGTGGCTTCTATACTGAAGCGGCTGCACCCCCCACATGATGCATTCGGCCATAACCCCGATCATGGTTAGTCCGGAATGGGCTAACAATCTTATTCGGCCCATCAGGTAAATGATGTTCATGTCACTTTCCCTCTGAGGGCTCCGTGGACGCCAGCTTAGGCGCTTCTTTAAGGGAGCACTGTCGAATTTAGGGAGGCCGATCCGGGCAGGATCCGACAGCGGGACGTCTTCTATATAGAACCATTCCGAGGGCCAGTCTTCGGACGCCTTCTTTGGGGTTCCGGATAGATATCCGGTCCCGGCGATCCGCCACACTTCGGCTCCGCCCACTTGATACATTGACCCCTCCTTAGAGCGGGGCACAAGGCAGAATAACCTTTTCCATAGCCCGAAATGAGCCTCGACGCCCAAAAACAGCTCGCAGAGGGCTATGTAGCCCGCAATATGCAATACGGAGGCTGGCGTGAGATTGTGTAGCTGGAGACCGTAGAACTCCAGCAGCCCCCAGAGGAATGGATGGATTGGAAACCCGAGCCCCCTTATTAGATAAGGGACAAGTCATACCCGCTCTCCTTTGGAGGGATTGGGGGCACTCTCCGCTTGCTTTCCGCCATTATAGACGGCAAGACCAGCTCGAACCGGGACCATGTAGGCCGGGGGGAGGAATCCCTTGGTCTGGAGCGTCACTAGCTCGCTATGCGGGACGGAGCATCTCTGCCAGTACCGAGGCTGAGGGTGGAAGGGCGAGAGGAGGAGTTGTGATGGTTGGCCATGGTGGAATGGACCTTTGTCGGATGCGCTCTGATGAACACTCGCGAAGGGGGGAAGATGTGGTTTGGATCTAAATCCTCGTCCCCTTAAATAGGGCAGCTCATTTGTGTGGCTAGGGGTGTGAATGTAAAAACACTCAGACTTTTCATATACGTTTGACACATGGGAAGCGGCCATTATTGGGCGTAGAAGCCAAGGAGCGCAACATCTACAAGAAGCCGGACTTCATTCAACAGGTACACGGAATTTGGGGGAGAACCCGCCTTGCAATGCCGAAGACAATCTGTGCGCCGGACTCATCGTCATTGAAGCCTGGTTCGGGGGCTACTGAGGGAGTCCTGGATTAGGGGGTGATCGGATAGCTGGACTATACCTTCAGCCAGACTCCTGGACTATGAAGATACAAGATTGAAGACTTTGTCCCGTGTCTGGAAGGGACTTTCCTTAGCGTGGAAGGCAAGCTTGCGATACGGATATGCAGATCTCCTACCATTGTAACCGACTTTCTGTAACCCTAACCCTCTCCGGTGTCTATATAAACCGGAGGGTTTTAGTCCGTAGGACAACATACAGAACAACAATCATACCATAGGCTAGCTTCTAGGGTTTAGCCTCTCTGATCTCGTGGTAGATCTACTCTTTTACTACCCATATCATCAATATTAATCAAGGAGGACGTAGGGTTTTACCTCCATCAAGAGGGCCCGAACCTGGGTCAAACTTCGTGTCCCTTGCCTCCTATTACCATCCGGCCTAGACGCACAGTTCGGGACCCCCTACCCGAGATCCGCCGGTTTTGACACCGACACATACTATCTTTAATCTCTCCAATGAGTTGACGCTCATGTTTGCTAGACCAACACATAATGGGCAACACAACATGACCGTGTCTTTGGAGCAACTTGTGCGCATCATAAGAGCCGGCCAGATAGGGAAAATGTACAGTGAAAAGTATTTTCAAACGCTCTAAAATTTCTGAAAAGAAATATACTATGCTAGAGAGGTCACGTTCTACAAACATGTAGAAAATCGAAATCAAAATCAGGTTTAGCTGGGAGGTGTTATAAAACTAAACCTAGCAATGATTGGTGACAAAAAAAGTGCAGATTGCTATTCATTCATAATTTATTTTTTCTTATCTCCAGAACGAATATGGGTTTGCATATCAAATTTCACATGTTTAGAGCATCTCTAACCGATCCCCTGTAATCGGTTAGGGGAGGATAAATTCAACATTCCCCCTCAAACTAGCACCTAACCGATCCCTTATAACAATTAGAAGAGGATATTTATCATCCGTGGCCTTCTCGAGGAGTAAAAATACTCACCCTCCAACCTGCGAAGGAAACATTTTTTTGCCTCCATTCTCGCTCATCGCTATGCCCCCGTTTGGCTGCATCCACTCTGGTGCCGCCCTCTTGCCTCCACCAGCCATCGCCGACACCCCGCATCCCTGCCGTCCTCCTGCCGCAAAATTTCAGCGAGATTTTAGAAATCCATTTTTTTCGTCCTTTCCATCGTCTCGGGCCACAGAGGCGCTCCTCCTCGTTGTCAGAGATGGCAAGGCCATGGTGGAGGAGGCACGCCCCCCAGCTCTTGAGCAATGGAAGGCGTCCACGGCCACCTGCCGGACAGGCTGGAGCTCGATGATAACCCACAAGTATAGGGGATCGCAACAGTTTTCAATAAGTAAGAGAATCGAACCCAACGAGGAGCTAAAGGTAGAACAAATATTCCCTCAAGTTCTATCGACCACCGATACAACTCTACGCATGCTTGACGTTCGCTTTACCTAGAACAAGTATGAAACTAGAAGTACTTTGTAGGTGTTGTCGGGTAGGTTTGCAGGATAATAAAGAGTACGTAAATAAAATGTAGGGGCTATTTAGATAAAGAAACAATAAAGTAAATATAGCGAGTGTGGAAAAGTGTTGGTAGGAGTTGCGAAATTGCCCCTAAGCAATTGACTACTTTACTAGACTGATAGCAAGTATTATGTGGGAGAGGCCACTGCTAGCATGTCATCCCTAACTTGGAATTCTATGCACTTATGATTGGAACTATTAGCAAGCATTTGCAACTACTAATGTTCATTAAGGTAAAACCCAACCATAGCATTAAGATATATTGGTCCCCCTTCAATCCCGTATGCATCAATTTCTATGCTAGGTTGAAGCTTCTGTCACTCTTGCTCTCCAATACATAGTCCTATCAACATACAACTAACCCTAGGGTGTGATCCACGCGCGCAATCATATGATGGGCACCAAAGGACAACAACATGACCACAAGGAAATTAAATCAATCATAGCAATTCATCAACCACCAATAGGACAACGAAAATCTACTCATACATCATACGATGGCAACACATCATTGGATAATAATATGAAGCATAAACCACCATGTTCAAGTAGAGGGTACAACGGGTTGCGGGAGAGTGGACCTCTGTAGATAGAGGGGGAAAGGTGATGGAGATGTTGGTGAAGATGGCGGAGGTGTTGGTGTAGATCGCGGTGATGATGATGGCCCCCGGCGGCGTTCAGGCGCCACCGGAAGCGAGGGGTAGAGATCCCCCCTCCTTCTTCTTCTTCCTTGACCTCCTCCCTAGATGGGAGAAGGGTTTCCCCTCTGGTCCATGTCCTCCATGGAACGGGAGGGGCGAGAGCCCCTCTGAGATTGGATCTGTCTCTCTGTCTCTCTTTTTTTCTGCGTTCTCAGATTCTTCCCTTTCACCGTTTCTTATCTTCCCGGAGATCCGTAACTCCGATTGGGCTGAAATTTTGACACGATCTCTATCCGGAAATTAGCTTTCTTGCGGCGAAAGAAGGGCATCAACCGCCTTATGGGTGGCCCACGAGGGTCAGGGGCATGCCTGGGGGGAGGCACGCCCTCCTGCCTCGTGGCCACCTCGAGCACCGTCTCGCGTGGATTTTTCTTCCCAAAAATCATATATATTCCAAAAAAAATCTCTGTCAGTTTTTATCCCGTTTGGACTCCGTTTGATATGGATGTTCTGCGAAACAAAAAACATGCAACAAACAGGAACTGGCACTGGGCACTGGATCAATATGTTAGTCCCAAATAGTATAAAAAGTTGCCAAAAGTATATGAAAGTTGTAGAATATTGGCATGGAACAATCAAAAATTATAGATACGACGGAGACGTATTAGCATCCCCAAGCTTAATTCCTGCTCGTCCTCGAGTAGGTAAATGATAAAAAAAAGATATTTTTTGATGTGGAATGCTACCTAGCATAATCTTGATCATGTAGTCTAATCATGGCATGAATATTAAGATACGAGTGATTCAAAGCAATAGTGTATCATTTGACATAAAAACAATAATACTTCAAGCCCACTAATAAAGCAATCATGTCTTTTCAAAATAACAAGGCCAAAGAAAGTTGTCCCTACAAAATCATATAGTCTGGCTATGCTCCATCTTCACCACACAAAATACTCACATCATGCACAACCCCGATGACAAGCCAAGAAATTGTTTCATACTTTTGACGTTCTCAAACCTTTTCAACTTTCACGCAATACATGAGCGTGAACCATGGACATAACACTATAGGTGGAATAGAATATGATGGTGGAGAAGACAAAAAGGAGAAGATAGTCTCACATCAACTAGGCGTATCAACGGGCTATGGAGATGCCCATCAATAGATATCAATGTGAGTGAGTAGGGATTGCCATGCAACGGATGCACTAGAGCTATAAGTGTACGAAATCTCCAACTGAAACTAAGTGGGTGTGCATCCAACTTGCTTGCTCATGAAGACCTCGGGCATTTGAGGAAGCCCATCATCGGAATATACAAGCCAAGTTCTATAATGAAAATTCCCACTAGTATATGAAAGTGATAACTCAAGAAACTCTCTATATGAAGAACATGGTGCTACTTTGAAGCACAAGTGTGGAAAAAGGATTGTAGCACTGCCCCTTCTCTCTTTTTCTGTTGGGGGTTGGGTGCGACATATGCCAAAGGATGGCTTATCATGGTGGGGGCAAGTAGAACGTCGCCGGTGCCTGGAAACGGGATGAGGCGTAGACATGCACGCCGGCGAATCTTACCTAGCTTCAGGGCTCTCCGGGGAGATAATACCCCTACTGCTACTCTACGGGGTCTCCGCCATGTTCACTATGGCAAAGTGTTTACACGATTGCTCCTTGAGCTGTTTCCTGGAGGTAGGAGAGGGCAAGGCTAGCTCTCTCCCTCCTATATGATCTGGTCTAGAGCTAATGGGTTCCAACCCTTTGCATGGGTGCCCTGGGGGTTTATATAGGCCTACCCCCAGGGGTACAATGGTAATCCGGCTGGACGCGGGCCCAGCCGTCAGTGCTCCGGCCTCCGTCTTCTCCGTCGACTGGCTAGGTACGGAGCCGACAGGCCGCGTCCGCCGCGGCGCGGTGCTTGCCGGCTGCTGATTACTGTAGCCGTGCTTCTAATGACGCGGGCTTCGTCATGGAGTCGTGGCAACAGCCCCGCCGCCTGGCGGGCGATCACTATTGCCACTCTCCGTCACATCTGGTTAATGGCGCGTGGGCCCCGGGGGAGGAGCGGCCGACTCTCGGGGGCCGACTCCCGACGGGTCCGACTTGTGGCGACACTTGCCGTCTTCTGGGATCCTGCTGGCCGGTGGGACCCGCCGCCCAAAGGTCGTACAGACAAGCCGTCGTGGGCACAGGATTCGGTCCACCGGTGCTGATGTCAGGGCCAGCATGGCGACAGTGCCACGCCGCACGGAGATCTCCACGGGTACGCCGTGCTGTGACCATGCTTGCCTTTGGAAAGGGGTGGGAGCAGTCTTCACTGTAGCCACTCCCCTGTCCTGTCGCTCTTGATGAGGACATGGGGTTCTGCTGGAGTCGTGGGCCGACTCCCCAAGGCCGGCTTCTCTGGAAGTCGCCAGTCAGGAGTCGGCTTATCCTGAAGTCGTCCCCGGGACTCGGCCGCGAGTGGGCAGTCGGTCGCCTTGCCGTCGACTTCTCAGAAGGAGGCTCTTCGTCCTGGGGTCTTGAGGGGCGCAGCCTGCCCCGATGTCTTGAAAGGTTCTGGGGCTCGGGTTAGCCTACCCGTGGCTCATTACTCCGACTGTAGTCCCCGAAGCTGATGAGGCGCCGCAGACGATCGGCCGAGAAGCCTCCGCAGTTTCTCTTTCCGGGTGCTCGACACATGGTTCTTGCTTGATTTCCGCCGGGCCGACTAGAAGGAGTCGGACCCGCCCAACTCTGACTTGCACAGTATTTCGAACGTCATGGCGGGATCCAAGTGGCGTGCTGGCTAAGCCTCCAGGCCGCCGCCCTTTCCGGGCCTGTCATGTGATAACACGCGGCCGGGCCAGTCTGCCAGCCTACGCGCGTGACGGGATAGGCCCGTAGGCGGGGCCCGCCACTACCGTGCCTCGGCGCCCGAGCGGATCCGCTGTGGCCCAGGCGGACGGTTGGGATTCCCGTGGAATTACTGCGCGCAGTAACTTTGTCGTGGAAACGTGGGGGTCGTGGGGCCGTGGGCGCAGTAAATCCCACGACCGCCCCCTTGGCTTCACAGCCCATGAGGCTATAAGTAGGGGGAGGAGGGGGCGCGGCAGAGCACGCGCGCCCCTCCTTCCCACTACTCCTTGCTCTTCTCCTTCTTCTTATTCCTCACCCCGCCGTGCGCCCAAGTTCTGATGAACACCGCGGCGATCAGCTCATGATGAGTTCTTCTGCCGCCGCGCCTCCCTCGGTGCGTTCCGGCACCTGGGACGGCTCAGAAGTTCATGACGACCATATCGAGTTCCTTTGCAAGACTCGTCGGCTCCCCGGCGAAGACTACGTGTGGGTGCGTCTTTCACCGAGGGAGGAGATTTCCCCAGCACCGGAGGAGGGCGAGCGGGTCATCTTCCGCTTGCACTGCCTGCGCGGATTGGGGCTGCCGACGAGCAGCTTCTTTCGCTCCTTTCTGGAGTTCTACAGCCTCCAGCCGCACCACCTCACGCACAACACGGTGGTGCTGCTGTCCGCCTTCGTGGCCTTGTGCGAAGGCTTCCTCAGAGTCATACCCTCGAGCTCTAGGGGGAGTTCTTCTACTGCAAGCTCGGCACCCAGGCTGCAGGCGTGCCGGCTCAATGCGGCGCATTCATCGCCGGGCGGAGATCGGGAGCCAACAACCCCTTCCCCACCATCAAGCTGATAAAGTCGGTGAAGATGTGGCAACGATCATACTTCTACGTGAAGAGCGTCTTCGCGGGGGGCGATTGGGTCAACCTGTTGCCTTTCGAAGCCGGCCCGCCGGCTGGGAGACTGCCCAACTAGTCATACCGGGCCAAGTCGCTGACGCTTGCGGGAGCCGGCGCCGTCACACGACTCCAAGTGCTGACACAGTCGGAGGGCCTGACTGGTCCGGACCTGTTGGCCGCCTTCGTGGCGCGCCGAGTTCTCCCGCTCCAAAGCCGCCCCACATGATATGCCAAATGAGCGGGCGCCGTGACCCGAGTCGGATGTGCACCAAGGACATGCCTCACGAGGAGGTGGCCTACATGGTGAAATACCTCTCGGACAGCAAGCTGCTGGAGAACTGGCAGTTCGGCAAGGAGCCGTACTCCCGCGCCAACCCCCCACGTACAGTGAGTTGCCCTTTCTCTCTATCTTCGAGTTGTCTTCTTTCTTGCCGAGTCTGTTTTGTGCGACCTGACCAGTCGGCTTTGGTCAGAATCCCCTCCTCCATCCACCAGCCGGCACCTTGGGGACCCGCTGGCCCGCGAGTTCCTTGCCGACCGGGCGGAGAGCGACGTCGACGACCCTGATCTGGGGGCGGCGGTTTGGAAGACGACACCGAGGGAGGAGGCGGCCCGCGGCTCGGGGCCAGTCTAGAGGACTGGCCTGACGATGATGAGGAGGTCGCCCCCCGCCCCCGGCCAGGAGCCAGCCATCCCGGCGCGGGTTCTTCTGCCGCGCGGGGTGCTCCAGGCGGCGGGAAGAAGCGCAGGGCCGTGCCGACTTTGTTTGGCAGTCGAAGCCCAAGAGTTCGGCTACGGCGACCCGGCGGGACGAGGCGGCTGCGAAGGCCATCCGCTTCCGTAAGGAAGTGAAGAAGCCGCCACTGGTCTCCGCGTGAGTATTCCGTCTTGATGCTTTATTCTTTCTCTGTAGCTTTGTCTGAGTCTTTTACTTGCTTCCCTCGCTTCAGGGCTCCCCTCACTCTTGAGAGGGTTGCCACCGCCTCCGTCATGGGGTCAGCGGAGACGTCCGCCACCACTCGGCGGATTGACCCCGCTGCTGACCTCCGGCAGGCGATGGAGCAGAATGCGCAGGAGAAGAGCAACGAGGAAGAGGCCGCCTGCCTGGAGAAGGTGGAGGCCGATAAGGCAGAGGCCTCCGCCAAGAAGAAACTGACGGAGGCTGAAGCCGTCACCGCGACAAAGCGGTAGGCTGAGGAGGCCGCGCACCGCCAATCGGCGGTGTTCGTCACCCCGCTGAACTCTGCGCCGCTGCCTCCAGAGTTCACGGGGCAGACTGGGGAAGCCGGCAGCGAGAACCCCCTCATGGAGAGGGAAGGCGGCGACTCCTCCACGCCGGTCATGATCGTTCCGCCGCCGTCTGGGAGCGTGCAAGGCAAATAGCCAGCGGACCCTCCGGTGCCGCCGACTGAAGACGAGGCCGTAGCGAGGCTACTCCTTCAAGTCGGCTCGCCAACGCGCCGCCGTCTTGAGAAGGCGACCTTGGCTCCACGCCCCTGGAGGCCGGCACCGCCAGCTAGGCGATCCCAGACACCGAAGCGATGAGTGCCGCGCCCGTTGGGTGGGTGCGGGGAGGCGACACAGGGCCGCTGAACCAGGCGCTTCTGGATGTCCAAACGAAGCTTCGAGCTAAGGGCGACGCCATCCAGAACTGCACCAAGGTGTACCTAACATCGCGGGTAGCCGTCCGGGTATGTTTTTTCTTTGGTCCTTGTTTTCTTGTTCCTTTCTGTGGGGACGCGCCAGTGCACCCATTGGGTGTAGTCCACGAGTTTCGGGTCGGCTGCTGAGCAGGCGGTGTCGTGGTTCTAAGTCTGACAGTAGTGTAGGGGGGGTAATTATGGAGAGGCAAGATCTTAGCTATGGAGAAGTTGTAAGCACGCAAGGTTTATGAGTTCAGGCCCTTCTCGGAGGAAGTAATAGCCCTACGTCTTGGAGCCCGGAGGCGGTCGACTGGATTATGCGTGTATGAATTACAGGGGTGCGAACCCTTGTCTCCGAGGAGGGGGTGGTTTATATAGAGTGCGCCAGGACCCCAGCCAGCCCACGTTACAAAGGGTTCAACGTACATTAAGGCAGGGTGTTACTGGTAACGCTAGTAATAAAGTGCTATGATGACCATAAAAGCTACTTAATAACCGACCGTTAGCATGAGGAGTGCCTTTAGGTCTCCTGACTATCGAGTGGCTTGGTCTTGGTCGAGTGGTTGCTTCTTGGTCGAGTACCTTCGAGTCTGTCGAGTGGAACACCTCCAAGTCGATTGAAAGATGATTTCTTCTGGAGATGTCCTTAGGTAGGTCAGTTTGGACAGGTCCATGCCCCTACCCTAGGTACATAGCTTCATCATTAGCCCCCGAATGGATCGAGGTTTGAGTGGGAAAGGGATTGAGCACTTCTCCGACTCATTTTTCATGCCGTGAGCATTTCTTGTTTCAGATCAATGAACCTGAGCAATGGCAGCGACTTCCTTTCCAGTCGCCTTGATCCATTCTTAGGTTTTTGTCGAGTGAGTTTCTTTACTTGAAAGGCTCCAAGTGTCGGTGCGGAGGAGATCTTTGGTCTGACAAGTTGTTCCGCTGCCCGCAGATTTTGTGGGATCTGAATTTTGGGAGGCGCGCGGGACGGGGGAGGCCGCAGTAATCGGATGGGATAGAGCGGAGCCGCCTCGATCCCTGCGCCACCTTTTTCGCCACGTATCGCGCACGCGATTGTTACGGGATTTGATAGAACCACCCGGGCCTACCAGTCAGCCACTCGGAAGCGGCCTCATATAAGGCGTTGGACCGGGGTCTCCCGAATAGTGTGTCCCCATTATCTCTTCTCCTCTTCACGCTCCTCCGCTGCGCTCGCTCTCGCCCTCGTGCCACCGTTCCGTACGCGTCTCGCCGGCGACGATGGGGAAGGAGAAGACGGCGACTCTGGAGCGGGCAAAGAAGGCAACGGCGAGGTCGAAGGGGAAGGCGACCAGTCGGGGCGGATCCTCCTCGCGAACTGGCCTGCCGAAGGGCTGGATCCAGGGCGACTGGATCCACTCGAAGCTCACCCAAGAAGACCTCGACGACCTGGCCGAGTGAGGGCTGATCCCCTATGACTCGGCGCAGCTTCCGGGGAAGGAATCCAAGCCGCAACCCCGGGAGGTGAGCGCGTTCTTCTTGCCACCCACGTCGACCGTGGATTTTCCTTGCCTCCTCACCCTTTCTTTTGAGGATTTCTGAACTTCTTTGGGGCACAACTCCACCATTTTACTCCCAACACAATCGTTTATCTCACCACTTTCATTTCTTTGTGTGAGAATTTCCTGGGTTGCCGGCCTCACTGGGGTCTTTTCAAGCATATTTTCACTTGTCGCTCCCAGACAGTGAAAAAGGCTAATCCGAGTGATGAGAGGACTCAAGTGATCCAGATGTGTGGGGGTCTTGGTAGCCAGATGAGAGGGAAAAGCTCCTTTCCGGCCATGATTCTTCCCGACTCAGTTCGCGGATGGCAGTCGACCTGGTTTTACTATAAAGACCAGTCGACTGGCCTCCCTCCCTTTACCATGGACCGAGTGAGGAAACCATCCCCTTTGAAGGTGCTCCCGGAGGAGAAAGCGTAGGTGTGGGTGCTGGTCGAGCGAGTGGTCCAGCTTATCCGTGACGGGGTCACCGGTATGGATCTCTTGGAGGTCTTCCTTCAGCGGCGCATCCAGCCTCTTCAAGCCCGAGACCATCCGATGTGGATGTATTCGGGTCTTGAAGACTCCACTCGGATTCACCCGGAGGAGGTCGATGACGACGCACTGGAGAAGTGGTTGTCGGGCATTACCGGAAACAAGGATAACCCCAGGGGAGCCAAGAGAGTTCCCCCATTCGACCAGTCTCATGCACCAGAAAAGGTCTGATTCTTAGTTTTTGCTTGTAATCTAAATTCACTCGCGCAGCTGCCTATACTGCGTCGACTGACTTTGTTCTCCCTGCTTTCTTTCAGGCCATTATTGAAATGTATTCAATGCCCAACGGAGAGCAAGAGCAAGCTCTGGAAGGTGAGGCGAGTGGTGGCGACAGTGGCGAGTGGACTTCCGACGGTGAAGGGGATGGAGGAAGCAACGACTCAAGCGATGGAGAAGAAGTCGAGTCGCCCCCTCGCAGGGAGAGGCGATCCAAGCTTGACCAAGAACGACCGAGCGCCCGCGAAAAGGCAACTGCTCAGGCTGGTCAGTCTTCGAAGCGTCCTCGGATCTCTTCACCAACCCCGACTGAGAAGGCGCCAAAGCACCCCAAAGTTGCAGAGCCGAAGACTTGGAAGGCGTTGCCGAAGATCAAGATTGATATCCCCATCGCTTCTGCGTGACTGTCTCTCTTTGTATTCACTCGATGCTCCGCGCTGTTTGTTTTTCTTGTTTTAACTGGACGAACTTTGGAACCGTCAGCGCTGCCACTTCCGGGACCTCAGCTTACAGGGACGATGATGAGGTGATGGAGGATGCGGTCACTTCTAATCTGGGTATGATTTCTGCCATACTGTCTTTGTTCGGTCGATTCAACTGCAATGTGCATCATTGGGTGACGTGATTTTGGCAATTGAACTTTGCATAGCTCCCAACATTATTGACCTCCCCGATGATGATGAAGAGCCCGAGAGGTCTTTGACAAGGAAGAATAGGCAAGCTCCTGCAAGCGAGGCGCTACAGTCGACGTCGAGGGCGGAACCAGTCGTTCAGGACACTGGCGACGCCAATCGAGGTTCTGTTACCTTCGCCATGCCACTGTCGAGTGACTTGCCTTCTTCGTCGACTGCTCAGGCCCCTGTCGACCCACCTTCAGTTTTTGCGACCCATCATGTCCCAGAAGATGAAGTGAATGCTTCCAGGGAAGCTATACACCAGGCGGGCGTCATGATGGAGAAGATGAAGATGGTGCGGGACGCCAGCCATGCTGCCTACGACGCCAGCTCGGCTCTCCAAAGCAACGTTCAGGTTAGTTGGTCGCCGCTTGTTCTGTTAGGATATGATATCTGAAGACTCTTTCCGAAAATCTTTGCTCCGAAAATCTTTGTGTTAGTACACCCACTGGGTGCGTTGATTGAACTTTGAATTAGTGAGGGCACGCTGAGTGCACCCACTAGGTGTAGTCCCCGAGACTACAGTGGACTGCGGGCAGTCGACTGTAGTCTTTGTATTTTGTCGAGTGTAAACCGAACTGATAGTTTGTCTCTTCCACTCGGTCTGGTCGAGTGGGGTCAGAACCGGTGGGGGCACGCCAAGTGCACCCACTGGGTGTAGTCCCCGAGACCGCGGTCGACTGATGGCAGTCGATTGTGGTCTGAGTTCTTTCTCTCTTCTTTTTTTACTCCCTGCACTCGACTCCGGCGGGCCGGTCGAGTGGGATCAGAACCGGTGGGGGCACGCAAAGTGCACCCACTGGGTGTAGTCCGCGAGACTATGGTGGACTGCAGGCAGTCGACCGTAGCCTTAGTACTTATTGACTTTGTTGTTTTTGCTGTAAAAATAACTTCTCCCCTTTGATTTCAGAAATCTTGTGATCTTGGAGCTCGCTTTGCTGACTTGGAGAAACAGCAGATCCAACTGAACCTTGACTTGGAGCTGGCCAAGACAGAGCTGCAAAGGGTCAAGGACGACGCCACTGGTAAAACGAATTTGTCGACTGGTCTGTCTTAGGCTTGAGTACCCTTCTGCTCTTTCTGAATCAGGCATCATTTCTTTGTAGAAAAACTGAGAGAAGCTCTGGCGAAGAAGGATCAGGATTTGGATGCTGCTCGAAAGGAGGCTGACGACAGAACCGCTCTAGCTGAACAGAAACTGGCTTCGGTCGGCCAGTTGGAAGAAGAGAATACCAGGCTGAAATCTGCTCTGAATGATGCCTACAAGGAGTGCTCGTGCTGGAAGAAGGAGAATCTCATCCTGGGCGAGAAGATGGAAAGCATTGCTCGCAGGAGGGACGATCTGGAGAGCTATCTGAGGAGCCTTGCTAAGAAGTTGTTCATCAAGCTTGAAGGTGCACATTTTGTTCCAACTGATTTTTTATGTCGACTCAGTGTATGAAAATTGACTTATCCTTGGATCGTGAATGCAGAGTTTTCCCAGAACTTCGAGGAGGAGACTGGTCGGATTGAGCCAGGTTTGGACCCAATCAATTCTCCCGTAAAAGATGAAACTGCCATGAATCTGCTCTGACTAGAATCTCGCATCGACGGTGTCGTGGACTACTTGGCTCGACTGAAGGTCGCCATGTCACGGCTCGACCCGGCACTTTGTCCAGAGACCACGCCCCAGAATGATCTCGAGTCCCTGATGACTCGACTTAACGAAATCCCTGATCGAGTGAAGGAGTGGAAGAAATCTTCTGCCTGGTGTGGAGCTGATGTGGCCCTGTCTCTGGTTCACGTCCATTGCAAGGAGGTGTGTCAAGATAAGCTAGAGGCAATCAAGGTCGCCAACACCCAGAAGCATGACTTCCGATCTTTTATGGAGACTTTCATCGCTGCAGCCACTCGGATCACCGACGGCGTCGACCTACACGAGTTCGTCGAGCCTGCTAGTCCTCCTCCCGCGGAGTGAACAAACTTTTATGCCTCACCTTAAATTTGCCTCGGGATTCCAAGTGGTTTTTGTAACTGCTAAACTCTTTCGGGCTGAAAGCCGGAGCACTTCGATCTGTGGTCCGGAACCTTTAGGGTTTATCTGAACTTGGTTTATCCTTAAATATCTTCATGAATCCTGCGTCGAGTGGGAATCGTTCTTCATTCGAGACAACTTTTGTATTTGTGGCGCAGCCCCGAAGGAGAAGGTGGTAGTCGACCTGCATCTTGTTACTGCAAAGCGGGACGGAGCACACATTGTATTTGTGGCGAAGCTCTCAAGGAAAAGGTGGCAGTCGACCTGCACCTCGTTACTGCAGAGCAGGATGGAGCGCACATTGTATTTGTGGCGAAGCTCTCACAGAGAAGGTGGCAGTCGACCTGCACCTCATCGTCCTTGAGGATTCAGATGTGTTTCGTACTTAGGCAAGTACTGGACTGCAGCTAAGCCTCCAAGTGGGAGGCTGGCTCACCACTCGGTAGGATTTTCAGATACTTAGGCGAGAACTGGACTCCAGCTAAGCCCCCGAGTGGGAGGATTGCTCTCCACTCGGTAGGATTTTTTCAAACTTAGGCGAGTGCCGGACTGCAGCTAAGTCTCCAAGCGAGAGAACTTAGGCGAGTACTGGACTGCAGCTAAGCCCCCGAGTGGGAGGATTGCTCTCCGCTCGGTAGTATTTTTTCAAACTTAGGCGAGTGCCGGACTGCAGCTAAGTCTCCAAGTGAGAGAATCTTAGGCGAGTACTGGACTGCAACTAAGCCCCCGAGTGGGAGGATTGCTCTCCACTCGGTAGGATTTTTTCAAACTTAGGCGAGTGCCGAACTGCAGCTAAGTCTCCAAGTGAGAGAACTTAGGCGAGTACTGGACTACAGCTATGCCCCCGAGTGGGAGGATTGCTCTCCACTTGGTAGGATTTTTTAAAACTTAGGCGAGTGCCGGACTGCAGCTAAGTCTCCAAGTGAGAGAACTTAGGCGAGTACTGGACTGCAGCTAAGCCCCCGAGTGGGAGGATTGCTCTCCACTCGGTAGGATTTTTTCAAACTTAGGCGAGTGCCGGACTGCAACTAAGTCTCCAAGTGAGAGAACTTAGGCGAGTACAGGACTGCAGCTAAGCCCCCGAGTGGGAGGATTGCTCTCCACTCGGTAGGATTTTTTCAAACTTAGGCGAGTGCCGGACTGCAGCTAAGTCTCCAAGTGACAGAATCTTAGGCGAGTACTGGAATGCAGCTAAGCCCCCGAGTGGGAGGGTTGCTCTCCACTCGGTACGATTTTTTAAATACTTAGGCGAAACGGATTCGCAGCTAAGCCCCCGAGTGGGAGGCTGGCTCGCCACTCGGTAGGAAATTATTTTTACAAACTTAGGCGAAGCGGGTTCGCAGCTAAGCCACCCACTGGGGGATTTCTCACGCAAACAAAAACAATAATAATCACTGGGAAAATTATAACGCTCTTGTCTTTGATAAATAAACTACATGAGTTTTTTCTTATTGCATCTCATCCGAGTGAGAATTCAAGTATAAAAGGGGCGGAGGAGCTCCGCATTCCAGGCTCGCGGCTCATCAATCTGGCGATCGACATTGTAGAGGTGGTATGCTCCATTGTGGAGGACTCTGGTGACTATGAAGGGGCCTTCCCAAGTAGGAGCGAGTTTGTGTGGTTTCTGCTGATCCACTCGGAGGACTAAGTCTCCTTCTTGGAAGGCTCGACTCTTCACATTTCTGGCATGGAATCGACGCAAGTCTTGCTGATAGATGGTCGATCGGATCATGGCCATTTCTCTTTCTTCTTCCAGGAGGTCGACTGCGTCCTGCCGGGCTTGTTCTGCTTCATCTTCAGAGTAGAGCTCGACTCGGGGAGCATTGTGAAGCAGGTCACTCGGCAAGACTGCCTCGCCTCTGTAGACCAGAAAGAATGGGGTTCTTCCGGTCGATCGGTTTGGGGTTGTCCTCAATCCCCAAAGGACTGATGGAAGCTCGTCGACCCATGCACCTGCTGCGTTCTTGAGATCGCGCATCAATCGGGGTTTCAGTCCTTTGAGAATTAGGCCGTTTGCCCTTTCTGCTTGCCCATTCGACTGGGGGGTGAGCGACTGAAGCATAGTCGACCCGAGTGCCCTGAGAGGCGCAAAAGGCCCTGAATTTGTCGGAATCGAAGTTTGACCCATTGTCAGTGATGATGCTGTGCGGAACTCCATATCTGAATATCTACTCTCTGATGAAACTGATAGCAGTGCAAGCATCAAGATTCTTGATAGGCTTGGCTTCAATCCATTTGGTGAACTTGTCGACTGCTACCAGTACATGAGTGTATCCGCTCCTACTCGTTCTCAGTGGTCCAACCATGTCCAGCCACCAAACAGCGAAGGGCCAGACAAGTGGAATGGTTTTCAGGGCTGACGCGGGCTTGTGCGACATATTGGAGTAATACTGACATCCTTCACATTTGTCGACTATCTCTTTTGCCATTTCATTGGCTCTTGGCTAGTAGAATCCCGCTCGGTATGCTTTAGCCACAATGGTCCGAGAGGATGCATGATGACCACAGGTCCCCGAGTGGATATCATCAAGGATCATCTGACCTTCTTCTGGTGTAATACACTTCTGGCTGACCCCAGTCGCGCTTTCTCTATGTAATTGTCCCTTTATGACTGTAAAGGCCTTGGATCGATGGACGATCTGTCGAGCCTCTTCTTCGTCCTCTGGGAGTTCTTTCCTTAGGATGTACGCGATGCACGGTACTTTCCAGACGGGAGTGATGACCAAGAGTTCCATGATCAGGTCGACCACAGCTGGAATCTCAACTTCAGTCGGATCCGTGGCACTTTTTTGCTGCGGGGCCTCTTCAGTGAAGGGATCCTCCTGAACTGATGGTGTGTGGATGTGTTCCAAAAACGCATTGCTAGGAATGGCTTCTCTTTTGGAACCTATTTTTGCCAGATCATCAGTTGCTTGATTTTTCAGTCGGGGTATGTGATGAAGCTCTAACCCCTCGAATTTCTTCTCCAGCTTTCTCACTACATTGCAATAACCAGTCATGGCTGGACTTCTGATGTCCCATTCCTTCATCACCTGATTAACCACCAAATCTGAGTCGCCATAGACCATGAGGCGACGGACGCCGAGTGAAATGGCCATGCGCAACCCATATAAAAGTGCTTCATATTCTGCCTCGTTATTGGAGGAATCAAAGTGGATTTGAAGAACATATCTGAGTTTATCTCCTCTGGGGGAGACCGAACACCACTCCGGCACCGAACCATTCAGCATCTTGGAGCCATGAAGAACATGGTCCAATGCTCCGAGTGAACCTGAGTCGGCAGTTGCTGTTCAATCCACTCGGCGACGAAATCTGCGATTGCCTGGGACTTGATAGCTTTCTTTGCCTCAAACTTGATATCTAGAGGAAGGAGTTCAATCGCCCATTTTGCCACTCGACCAGTTGCATCCCTGTTATGCAGGACCTCTGACAATGGAGCGTCGTTGATGACTGTAATGGAATGATCAGAGAAGTAGTGAGCAACTTTCTTTGTGGTCATATAAATCCCATATACAAGCTTCTGATAATGAGGATATCTTTGCTTCGATGGGGTCAAGACTTCAGAAATATAATATACTGGACACTGAACTTTGAAGGATTTTCCTTCTTCTTACCGCTCGACCGTAAGTACCGTACTGACGACTTGTCCTGTGGCTGCAATGTAAAGCAGCAAAGGCTCCTTGCTGATTGGGGCAGCAAGCACCGGCTGGGTGGAGAGCAGAGCTTTGAGCTCTGCAAACGCTGCATCAGCTTCAGGAGTCCACTCGAACTTGTCGGACTTCTTCATCAATTGGTAAAGAGGCAATGCCTTTTCACCGAGACGAGATATGAATCGACTTAGGGCGGCCAAGCAACCAGTAAGCTTCTAGACGTCGTGCACTCGCACAGGACTTTTCATTCGGAGTATAGTACTGACTTTTTCTGGATTGGCGTCGATTCCTCGTTCAGAAACGAGAAAACCGAGTAATTTTCCACCAGGAACTCCGAATGTGCACTTTGATGGATTAAGCTTGATATCATACCTCCTGAGGTTGGCAAAGGTTTCAGCAAGGTCAGTCAGCAGGTCGGAACCCTTCCGTGACTTGACCACAATATCATCCATGTACGCCTCACATTCCAACTGATTTGGGTGAGCAAACACTTCTGAATCATCCTCATGAATGTGGCTCCGGCATTCTTGAGGCCGAACGGCATGGTAACATAACAGAAGCACCCGAATGGAGTGATGAAGGCTGTTTTGATCTCGTCAGGTCCATACAGACAGATCTGATGGTACCCGGAATAGGCGTCTAAAAAAGACAGTCGCTCACATCCCGCAGTCGAGTCGACTATCTGATCGATGCGGGGGAGAGGAAAATGATATTTTGGGCAGGCCCGACTGATATGTTTAAAGTCAATGCACATGCGAAGTGACTTGTCCTTCTTGGGGACCATAACAACGTTGGCGAGCCACTCAGAGTGGTAGATTTCTCGGATGAACTCCGTTGCTAAGAGCTGAGCCACCTCCTCACCCATGGCCTTTCTCTTCTGGACAGTGGACCGTCGGAGATGTTCCTTGACAGGTTTTACTTTGGAGTTAACTCTTTGGCGGTGCTCAGCCAGCTCCCTAGGAACACCCGGCATGTCAGAAGGCTTCCATGCGAAAATGTCCCAGTTCTCACGGAGGAACTGGATGAGCGCTTCTTCCTATTTGGAGTCGAGCGTTGTCGAGATATGAGTTGGAGCAGCGCTGGGGTCGGTCGGGTGGATGTGAGCTGTCTTCGTATCGCCAGTCGACTGAAAAGCTGATTCTGTAGCGGGCTTCTTGGCTCGCAACAAATCACTCGGGTCTGCAGTCTTCTGGTATTCCTGCAACTCCACCACTGCCATCTGAGCATCGGCGATCTTCGAACCTTTCTGAAAACATTCTTCCGCTTTCTTCCGATTGCCCGTAATAGTGATCACACCTTTGGGGCCAGGCATCTTCAATTTGAGATACACCTAACATGGTCGGGCCATGAAGCATGCATAAGCCGGCCTGCCCAAAATAGTGTGGTAGGCACTCTGGAAGTCTACAACTTCAAATGTCAACTTTTCTTTGCGGTAATTCTTGAAATCACCGAAAACCACATCAAGAGCAATCTGGCCGAGTGATCCAGCCTTCTTCCCAGGAATGACTCCATGGAAACTCATGTTGCTGGCACTGAGTCTGGACATCGGAATGCCCATCCCTTTCAACGTCTCAGCATATAATATGTTCAAACCACTACCACCATCCATCAGGACTTTGGTCAGTCGAGTGCCTTCAACAACTGGGTCGACCACCAAAGCTTGCCTCCCAGGGGTGGCGATGTGTGTTGGGTGATCGGACCAGTCGAATGTTATGGCAGTCTGAGACCACTTCAGATAACTGGGTGTCGCCGGAGCGACCATATTCACCTCTCAGTTGATAACTTTCAGTCGACTTTTGCTTTCAACATCAGCAAAAATCATCAGAGTGGAATTGACCTGAGGGTATCCGTCATCACTATCTTCCTTGTCCTCAATTTTTTCCGACTCCTTTTCCTTATCTTTGGGCAGCTTGCCCTGGAACTGCTGGATCAAGAGTCGACACTGTCGAGTGGTATGTTTCGGGTAAATGAAATTACCCTCTTCATCGTTCTTGGTGTGGACGAGACATGGCAAATCCAACACATCATTTCCATCCTGGTCTTTAACTTTCTTGGGGTTCCAAGGTCCTTTAGGTTTCCCTTTAAACTTTCCTGGGGTTACAGCTAAGGCTTCCCCAGGAGCAGCCGGCTCGTCTTTCCGCTTCTGTTTCCGATTGGGATTTCCTCCGGTTTCTTGGGCGACTGATTTGAGCTTGCCACTCCTGAGTCGATCCTCATCTTCGCCATTAGCGTACTTGGTGGCAATCTCCATCATCCGGTTCAGAGACATATCTCCGGTCCGACTGAATTTCAGATTCAGTTCTCTGTACTTGACGCCTTCTTTGAAGGCACAGACTGCTTGGTGGTCAGGCACATTCTCTACCATGTGATGCAACGTGATCCATCTCTGAATGTAATCCCTCAAGGTTTCATTCGGCTTCTGCACGCAAGACCGCAGTTCCGTCAGCCCTGCCGGCCTCTTGCATGTTCCTTCAAATGTGGTGACAAACACTCGGGCGAGATCTTCCCAAGTGTAAATGTTGCTGGGTGCTAACTGGTTCAGCCATGCTCTGGCCGAGCCCTCCAACATGAGAGGCAGGTGTTTCATGGCCACTTCATCATTTCCGCCGCCAATCTGGACGGCCACTCGATAGTCTTCAAGCCCAGTATCGGGCTTGGACTCGCCAGTGAACTTGCTGACTCTAGTCACCAACCTGAAGTTGGGAGGAATCACAGCGGCCCTGATGGCTCTTCTAAAGCACTCTGGCCCCGAAACATGTGCTCTGCTGCTGGCAGGAGCATCTCTGTCGTGACCTTCCCGGTGAGCTCTGTTCCTGTCGACCAAACCTTGAACGAGAATGGATCTCGCATCAAAGCCTGTCTCCCTGGAGTCGACTGGAATCCTTCGCCCAACACTACGAGGGCGCCTGTCATCCTGTTGTCGAGGCGCATACGACCCACTCCTCGGGGGAGGGGTGGGCACTCGACATCAATCATCACAATCGAATCGGTGATCATATTGCTCACGGTTCCCGTACTGATTACGCCGGTCCCCACGTCCTTCATGCCTCGGGGGCGATCCTGGGCTATGAGCCGACTGGACTGTGTCCGCGGCAACGGATCTGCTGTGAATCCTATTCCGCGATTGAGAAACAGCGGAATTCTGGTCTCCTGCTGCCCGGAGTAACGCTCTGATCTGCAGCAAGCCTCTGCCAGCCTCCGACTGGGAAGGCTGAATCGACTCTGCTATACGGGCTGCAGCTGCTAAATTCTGAATCGGAGTTCGATATACCTGCGGGGGCTGGAAGAGCTGACGTCGACTGGATTCAGGAACCCGTTGTCACGCACGCTCGTCGAGTGCTCGCTGGAGGTTCTCCAGTCGAGTGCGCTCGGCTAAGTTTGCCAGGCGCGCGTCTTCCAAGGCACGAGCCTCGAGGGTTTCTCCAACGATAGGAGTGTGCAGTGCATCCATGTTCCGGCGGCGAAGTTCTTCTCTCTGCAGCAACGTGAGAGGCTCGGGAAGATATTCCTCATGGGGACGCAATGGGTCGCCTCCACCCGCGCCTCCGTCGGTGCGGGGAAAACCGGGAGGACTGGGCGGTCCATCGACCATCAGAACCTCCGCCGCCGGATCGCTGCTGTCCCACTCGGATGCAGTCTCTGCGGAGCCAGTTGACAGGTCGAACAGGCCGTAAACGGATTCATCGGGCTCGATCGCCGCGACTTGCGGGGTGGCCCACTGGCGTGCCACCGCATGTCTCACCCACCGCTGAAGTCTCAACCGACCGGAGCGCTTGCGCCGGCGGGAAATAGGGAGGGAGGACAACGCAGGAGCCGACCGGTAGGGGGTCGATGGTTGCCGCAGGAGAACGCCGTGGACGCACGCGCTAAAGTGCGTTGCCCCGCGGACAGGGAGTGCGTCCACGTCGAGCGGAGCCTCCTGAAGCCAAGCGGAGTCGTCGGCGATGAACGTGAGTGCGCTGAGACGGATCTCGCGGCCCTCCACCAAAACTCCGCCGAAAACCATGATGATTCGGGTCGGAAAAGATCGCAACTCCTCCAACAAAACGCTAAAACACCCGCCCCACGGTGGGCGCCAACTGTCGTGGTTCTAAGTCTGACAGTAGTGTAGGGGGGTAAGTATGGAGAGGCAAGATCTTAGCTATGGAGAAGTTGTAAGCACGCAGGGTTTATGAGTTCAGGCCCTTCTCGGAGGAAGTAATAGCCCTACGTCTCGGAGCCTAGAGGCGGTCGACTAGATTATGCGTGTATGAATTACAGGGGTGCGAACCCTTGTCTCGGAGGAGGGGGTGGCTTATATAGAGTGCGAGGACCCCAGCCAGCCCACGTTACAAAGGGTTCAATGTACATTAAGGCAGGGCCTTACTGGTAACGCTAGTAATAAAGTGCTATGATGACCATAAAAGCTACTTTATAACCGACCGTTAGCATGCGGAGTGCCTTTAGGTCTCCTGACTGTCGAGTGGCTTGGTCTTGGTCGAGTGGTTGCTTCTTGGTCGGGTACCTTCGAGTCTGTCGAGTGGAACACCTCCAAGTCGATTGAAAGATGATTTCTTCTGGAGATGTCCTTGGGTAGGTCAGTTTGGACAGGTCCATGCCCCTACCCTAGGTACATAACTTCATTAGGCGGCCCAGAACTCCAATTGGTGAGCTCCGGGTACTAACTTTTGTCTGAAATATTTGTCGCAGGACTACCACAACCTCCGCGTTACTGCCTTCAACCATAACGTTGAAGAGCTGGGCAAGCGGACCGCCGACTTGTCAGAGAGCCGGAGTAAGTCCTTTTTCTTCTTTGCGGGGGCGCGCTGGCACACCCGCGGGCTGTAGTCCCTGAGATTCGGGGCGACTGCTGAGCAGTCAGGCCGGATCTCCCCGGCGACCTTCTTTATTGATGACTTAACGCCTTCTTTCTTCCTTCTCTTCAGAAGCCAACGCTGTTCTTCAACAGCAGCTGAGTGACGCCAACTCCGTGTTGCGCGCCAAGGGGGAGGAGTGCAGCAAGTTCGCCACAGAGCGTGATCTGCTGGCCACTCAATTGGCAGAGTAGAGGGAGCTGCTTGCGAAGACGCGGAAGGAGGCGGAAGAGGCGGAAACCGCCCTCCTGGCCGAGTTCGCGAGCGAGCGCTCCTCCTAGACTGACAAAGAGGCAATGCTAGCCTCCGGCTTCCATGAGATTGAAGACATCGTTGATGGTGAGTTTCTTTACTTTCTTTCTTCGAGCTGCCGATTACAAATCGTGCCGACTCCTGGTTTTTGACTTGTTTCTTCGTTTCTTCTGTCTTGGCAGATTTCTTCCCTGGGCACTCGCAGGCCGCCATCCAAGCCATCGAGGCTGACCGTGAAGGTCGGAGGGCGGAAGGCGCAGAGATCGCCGCCGACGCCCCCCGAAGCCTTGATGAGCATATCCTGAGCATCGAGGCTCGCCTTCGGTCGACTCACCTGATGCTGCGCCGGCTTCAACGTGTCAGTGCCCAGGCGATTGCCGGCCTGTGGCCGGACATGCAGGCTCCGCGCACCCCAGCCTGACTGCCGACTGGCTAGAGGTCGCGGCTGGCCGTCTTGAGGCCTGGAAGGGTTCCTCGGCCTGAGCTGGAGCGCGCCGGGCCTTGGAGTTCGTCAAGGCGTGCTATCCGGGGCTGGATCTAGACCGGCTGGCCACACTCCGGTCAGAGGCCCAGCCGGAGCTGGCAGCCGCGGAAGACGCCCTCGTCAAGCGTGCCGCGGTGATCACTGAGTACACAGACACCAGCATCTTCGTCCCCGAGCGGTCTGAAGACGGCGAGGAGGTACTGCCGGAGTGGTTTGGGATGAACCCAGACTACGGCGAGGACTCGGCGGAGGTGATCAGCTCCAGCGTCGAGGAGGAAGGCGAGGCGGAGGACGGAGGTGAGACGGAGGCACCAGAAGATGGGGCAGACGGCCAGCCTCAGCTCGACCGCGCCTCCAGCAACGAGCCGCGTGCGACCGAGCCGACTGCCGCCGGAGGCGATCAAGCCGAGACTGCCCGGCCGGCCGCCCCAACGCCTGACGCTGCTGCCTCCTCCGACCCTCCGAATCCGTCTGGCGCATCTTAGGCTGCCGCCTTATCTTTATTTTATCTGCTTTAGTAGTCTCTGAAGAACTTGTTAATTCGCACAATTCCACCCGTGGGGTGTATTTTGAACTTCTGCTCGAAGATTCGGCCAAGGGCCTATGCTATGTAAATATTTATCTGAATTCTATCTTCTCTTGCTCATTGCTCTTTTGGCTTGCTCCTTTGTCGCTTTCCCTTAGTTGCCTGTCTTGCCAGTCGGTCAGCCACTCTGCGGACTGCCGTTGGATCAAATGTTTGGCTACTTTGGGAAGGCAAGTACTTAGCCATTTTAGAGTTTTTTAGCAAGTTGGATAGAAGGCGGTGAGCCGACTGGTTAATAGTCGGTTTGTGGAAAGAAAAAGGAAGGCTGGAAGCCGGCTTAAGCTATGCTTTATGCTTTGAGTCCTTAGCCATTTTTCATGTGAGCGCCCATTCTACCTTACTCCTGCCCACCGTACAGTCGCTCTGCGAGCTGCAGCTTCTGACAGGAGACGGCTTAGACGTCACACACTACTTGTCCGGCTGCAGGAAGCATTTCATAGTGCAAGGCGGCAAGTCTCCGGGCCGACCTGTCGAGTCCGGTGCCCAGCGGCAATCTGCATCAACTGCGGCAATCTGTCGGGGGCCCGAAGTCTTGGTACTTTAATACAAAAGGTAGCGTGGTACATACTGCATCAACTGTAAAATCTTCGGAGGAGATTTGCATTCCATGGACGCTCTGTCTCTTTGCCGGAGTCGTCCCTCTTGCGTGCTCGGGGCTTCTGAGCGTCAATCAGGTAGTAGGAGTCGTTGCCCAGCACTTTGCTGATGATGAAAGGGCCTTCCCAAGGTGCCGACAGCTTGTGTTGGCCGGCTGTTCACTGGATCAGCCGGAGCACAAGGTCGCCTTCTTGGAAAGATCTTGGCTTGACCTTCCTGTTGTGGTATCGGCGCAGGCTCTGCTGGTAGATGCTGGACCGGCTGAGTGCCAACAGCCGGCCCTCTTCCAGCAGATCGACGCCGTCTTAACGTGCTTCTTCTGCTTCCTCCTCGGTGTACATGGTGACTCACGGGGAGTCAAACTCTATGTCCGTTGGGATGACGGCTTCGGCACCGTAGAGGAGGAAGAAAGGCGTGAAGCCGGCTGACTTGTTTGGAGTCGTGCGCAGACTCCAGAGGACGGCTAGCAACTCATCGAGCCAGCAGCCAGGCGAGCGCTCCAGAGGCTCGACCAGCCGGGGCTTGATGCCGGACAGGATGAGGCCGTTTGCTCGCTCCACCTGGCCGTTTGACTGTGGATGGGCGACGGACGCTAGGTCCAGTCAGATGCCCTGTGTTGCGCAAAAACGAGCCAAGGCGCCTTGGCAAAATTTGTGCCGTTGTCGGTGATGATGTTGTGTGGTATGCCGTACCGAATTGTGATATCAGAGATGAAAGTCACGGCAGTCGGACCGTTCAGTTTCTTGATTGGCTTCGCTTCTATCCACTTGGTGAACTTGTCCACTGCGACAAGTAAGTGAGTTAAGCCACCTCGTGCCGTCTTGAATGGTCCCACCATGTCTAGACCCCAAACTGCGAAAGGCCAGGCAATGGGAATGGTCTTGAGTGCAGAAGCCGGCTGGTGCGGCTTGGAGCTGAACTTCTGGCACCCTTTGCATTTTTGGACCAATTCCTTAGCCACTTCTAAGGCAGTCGGCCAGAAGAAACCGTGTCGAAAGGCTTTTGGCGACGAGTGCTCTTGAAACCGCATGGTGGCCGCACTTGCCTTGATGGATGTCTTTGAGAATTGCTTGGCCTTGCTCTGGCTCTACGCAGCGCTGGTAGACACCAGTGATGCTGCGCCTGACCAGTCTCTGTTGACTATGGTGTAGGCTGCCGCTCGGCGTTGTACTTGCCGAGCTGAGGTCTCATCAGTCGGCAGCTCTTTGCTCACCAGGAATTTGAGGATGGGCTGGGCCCATGAGGGTGCTGCTATTTCTTCGACTGCCAGAACTGCGACTTGGACGAGGGCGGCTGGGCTGGGGGCGGCGGGTTGGAGTCAACAGCCGCTTGCTGGGTTAATGAAGTCCCCAGGCCGACTGGCGCGGCTCTTGAGCCGAGTTCTGGAGTCTTCAAGTCCACCGCCGCAGTCCCCGGGCCGGGTACTGCAGTCCCTGGGCCGGCATCGACTGTGGCGGCTTTGGGGCCATCTGCCAAAATCCCCGTACCGTCTTCCTGGGCTCTGGAGTTGGATCCGACTTCTTTGGGAGGAGCCGGCATGAAGATGGAGTCTGATTCTGGTGAAGGCTTGACAGACGGCTTGAGGAGGCATTGAAGGGCGACGCCTGATGATATTGCTTGGCGTGTAGAGCCGATTCGTGCCAAGGCGTCTGCTTGGTCGTTGTCGTTTCTTGGCATATGGAGGAATTTGCACCCCTCGAAATACCCACTGAGTTGCTGCAGGAGGAAACGGTAGCTCGCCATGTTCGCATCCTTGGCGTCCGAGTCGCCAGACGACTGCTGGACCACTAAGTCCGAGTCGCCATAACACAGGATCCAGCGAATGCCGAGTTCTTTGGCAAGCCGAAGCCCGTTAATGAGTGCCTCGTACTCGGCGACATTGTTGGAGGTGGCAAAATGGATTTGCAGTGCGTATTTGAGCTTGTCGCCTTTAGGATAAGTGAGGACAACGCCGGCTCCCAAGCCGGTGCGCATCTTGGAGCCGTCGAAATGCATCCGACAATGGGTGGAGTCGGGCGCTGGAGGTAGGTACTGAGTCTTGGCCCAGTCGACGAGGAAGTCGGCCAGTGCTTGCGACTTGATGGCGGTGCGGGGCTGGTAGTAGATGGTGTAGGGAGCCAGCTCTATGGCCCATTTGGCCACTCGGCCAGAGGCATCTCAGCTTCCAATGATCTCGGCAAGTGGGGCCATGCAGACCACAGTGATTGGATGCTCTTGAAAGTAAGGCTTCAATTTCTTGGCGGTAAAGTGCACGCCATAGCACATCTTCTGGTAGTGAGGGTAGTTCTGCTTGGAGGCTGACAGTACTTCGCTCAGGTAATATACCGGTCTTTGGACAGGTAGCACCTTGCCTTCCTCTTTGCGTTCCACTACAATGACCGTGCTGACTACCAGGCTAGTGGCGGCGATGTACAGGAGCATAGGTTCCTTAGGAGTCGGAGCCACCAGAACGGGTGGAGTAGTCAGCACCTTCTTCAGCTGGAGAAAAGCTTTGTCCGCCTTGTGGTTCCATTCGAAGAAAGTGGTCTTCTTCATGAGTTGGTATAAGGGGAGAGCTTTCTCGCCCAGCCGACTGATGAACCGGCTGATGGACGCCAAGCAGCCGGTGAACTTTTGTACGTCCAGTAGTCGGCTGGGTACCTCCATCCTCTCAATGGCCTTGATCTTTACATGGTTGCATTCTATGCCGCGTTCAGAGACCAGGAAGCCAAGGAGCTGGCCGGCTGGTACTCCGAAGACGCACTTCTCGGGATTGAGCTTGATCTGGAATCGGCGCAGGTTCTCAAAGGTCTCCTTGAGGTATTCTAGCAGAGTTCCACGCTTTTCCGTCTTCACCACCACATCGTCCACGTAGACGTGGGCGTTCCTGCCGAGTTGCTTGAGGAGGCACTTCTGCATACAACGCTGAAAGGTGGCGCCGGCATTCCTCAAGCCGAACGTCATGGTGAGGTAGCAGAAGGCTCCAAATGGCGTGATGAAGGCGGTCTTCAGTCTGTCAGCCGGGTTCAGCTTGATCTGGTGATATCCTGAATATGCATCCAAAAAACTCAACAGCTCGCATCCGGCGGTGGAGTCTATCACCTGATCAATTCTTGGTAGAGCAAACGGGTCCTTGGGGCAGGCTTTGTTGAGGCTCATGTAGTCAATACACATTCGCCACTGCTTGTTCTTCTTCAGTACCAGGACCGGATTTGCTAGCCACTCTGGAAAGAATACTTACATAATGTAGCCGGCTGCTAGGAGTCGGGCTATTTCTTCTCTGACAACTCTTCTCTTCTCTTCTGATAGGCGGCACATGGGCTGCCTGACCGGCTTTGCATCAGATCGGACATGTAGCTTGTGCTCGGCGAATTCCGTCGATACACCTGGCATGTCTTTGGGGGACCATGCAAAGATGTCCCGATTCTCACAGAGGAAATCGACGAGCTCGCCTTCCTATTTGCTGTCGAGGTTTGCGCCTACGACAGCATACTTCTCTGGGTGCTCTGGATCCAAGGGTATCTTCTTTGTCTCCTTGGCCGGCTTGAACGAACCCTCAGCCTCCGATTCCTTTGGGCTTGGCGAGACCTCTGGCTGCTTGCCGGCCATCGCCACAACCCGCTCAAGGAGCCGCTTCTCGGCTGCGATCACTAGGGACTCGACTAGCCGACTGCTCTCAATCACACAGGCAGACGACTTCCGGTAGTCGCCGGCTACGGTCAGAATTCCCCTGGAACTGGGCATCTTCATTTTGAGGTAGGCATAGTGGGGGACCGCCATGAACTTGGCCAAGGCGGGTCGGCCGAGTAGTGCATGGTATGGGCTCTCAAGGTCCACCACCTCAAACCAAACTGACTCTCGGCGGAAGTGATCTTTGTCTCCAAAGAGGACGTCCATTAGGATCTTGCCGATTGGTGATCAGGAAAGCCCAGGAACAATGTCGTGGAACACAGTCTGGCTGTTCTGAAGCTGTCTTTGCTTGATTCCTAACTTCTCCATGGTGTCCTTGTACAGGATGTTGATGCTGCTGCCTCCGTCTATCAGAACTCGCGAGAAACGAGCAGCTCGTTTATCCGTGGCAAAGGTGGCATCTAAGACCAAGACATAGGAGCCTGGACTCGGTATCACCTCTGGTTGATCAGCTCTGCTCCAGCTGATAGGCTTCTCGCACCAGTGCATGAACTCTGGTGTCTCTGATGCTACTGCATTCACCTCTTGTCGCTGCAGCCGCCTGCTACGTCGATCATCAGCCATACCGGTAAATACCACGTAGGCTCCATGTTCTTTGGGGTATTCGTCTTGTACTGCACCGACTGACCTGATAGCCGGCTGCTGGGGCGGAGGCGGCGGCGGCTGAACAGCAGGCGGGGGAGGTAGGAGGCCGTCTCCCTTGGCGATCCTGGTGAGCCAGTGGCATTTCCGGGTGGTGTGATTCGATGGCTTCAAGCCGCTATGGAACTTGCAAGGTCCATCCAGAGTCTGCTCGTAGGAGAAGGCCGGAAACCAGTTGGTCTTGCCGCCTTTCTGTCGCTTGGGCAGAGGCAGCCCATCCGGCTGCTGGGCTTCAACTGTCGCGACCTGCCGGCTGCTGGAAGCCGGCTGCGGGGCCTTGCGCTTGTGGTTGCTCTGCTGTTGTCGCCGACTGGCGTCTCCCGCCGGAGTTCTTGGAGCCTGAGGGGCCACTTTGCCAGTTGCGCTGACTTGAATCTCCGCCTTCATGGAGGAGTCGGCCGTGGCGTACTTGTCTGCTATGATCAGCAGCTCATCGAGGGTTTCTGGCTCGTCGCAGAGGAGCTTGTGCTTGAGGAGGGTGCCTTCTCTGCACCCGGCTGTGAAGTACTCGATAGCGTGCACCTCGTGCACGCCCTCGCAGGAGTTCCGAAGCTCAGCCCAACGCGTGAGGTAGTCGCGAGTCGACTCGTCGGGACCTTGCACGCACAAGGAAAGCTGACGAGGCTTGGGAGGGCGCTTGTACGTGCTGGTGAAGTTGCGGACGAATGCCTCGGTGAAGTCGACCCAGCTATTGATGTTCCGGGGCTTCAGGCTATTCAGCCATGTCCAGGCCGTGCCCTGGAGCATGAGCGGAACGTACTTTACGGCGACACGCTTGTTGCCGTTTGCTATGCTGACAGCCGTGGAGTAGTCGACCAGCCAGTCTTCTGGCTTCACGGAGCTGGTATACTTGGGCGTGTCTCGTGGGAGCGTGAACCCTTTGGGAAAGGGCTCTTCTCGAATGCGGGGCCCGAAACAAGGCAGACCCAACTCGTCTTCTTCTTCCAGCGCCAGGGATCGGTGAAGCCGGTCGATCCGGTGGCGGGCGTCATTTTCTCCGACTCCCTCTCGGTGGCCAAGGCAGTCGCCGAGAGTCAGATGGTCAACAGGCGGCAGGGAGACTCGCCTCTCCTTGCGCGGAGGGCGAGGCGGACAGTCGTCCTGTCATTCCACTGCTCTCGGGCGGCCGTCTCGGTCGTGCTCTATGGTAATGTGAGTCCGACTATGGCTGACAGTCGGATCCTTGTCTCTTCTTCCTCGGGCGCCGCCGGTCGGCGTCCGAGACGTCGCGCCTTGGTCTCGGCGAAGGTCATCGTTTTGCCGCTGCGGCGCCTCCGTGCGGCAGCCGGCCTCGTTCTACGTGGCAGCCGCGTCGAGGAGCCGCTGGACTCGCTCCATCATCAGGCGGCGCTCTTCGCCCTCGAAATTGTCCAGTTCGTCCGCCGCCGCCTGGGCGGCTCGGATGTTCTCCGCTGGCGTAGCGTACACAGGGCGGCTTGCCCCGAACAGGTCGGCGATGGCTACGCCGCGCTGCTGGACCGCGCCAAGGCGGCTGGGCCCCGCTGGGGCCGGTGAGCCGCCAACAGCGCGATCCATCTCTCGCTGGTAGGCTTCTGACAAGCGTCTCATGCTAGCCAGCTTCTTCGCGCCTTCGACGAGCTGAAGGCGGCGCACCTCCACCGTCTCCGCGTCAGCGTCTTCCGGAATGGGCGCAGTCAGGTCTTGTAGCGCCGCGCCAAGCGGATCATGCGCTCCTTCGCCGGGGAGCTCGTCATGACTGATGACGAGCACCTCGGTGACGGTGCTTCCGTCGCTCTCCGCGTGAGGGAGAGGTTCGTCGTAGACCACCAGATTAGTGGGGAATGCGTCGAGTGACGCGGTGTCGGAGTCGACCAGCATCGGGTCGGTGGAGCCTACAGACTCCAAGTCCACGACAGACTCGCCGGCGATGTGGAGTTGATCGAGGAGGCCCGCGAGGAGGCTCTCGGAGCCGCCCGTGCCAATGTCGGATGCAGGTTCGTCGGAGATGCGAACCTCGCCGACAAGTTCGGCGAGGCGGTTGGCTGCGCAGGCGATCTCAACACCGTGCAGCGCGTCAACGCAAACTCCGTCTGGCGTGCCTGGCTGGCTGCGCTCGCCAGGAAGGAAAAGGGTTCCCGTCCAGAACAGGTCTCCGGATGGCGGTGCACCAGGCCCCATGGTGGGCGCTAAATGTCGGGGGTTGGGTGCGACATATGCCAAAGGATGGCTTATCATGGTGGGGGCGAGTAGAACGTCGCCGGTGCCTGGAAACGGGATGAGGCGTAGACATGCACGTCGGCGAATCTTACCCAGCTTCAGGGCTCTCCGGGGAGATAATACCCCTACTGCTGCTCTACGGGGTCTCCGCATGTTCACTATGGCAAAGTGTTTACACGATTGCTCCTTGAGCTGTTTCCTGGAAGTAGGAGAGGTCAAGGCTAGCTCTCTCGCTCCTATATGATCTGGTCTAGAGCTAATGGGTTCCAACCCTTTGCATGGGTGCCCTGGGGGGTTTATATAGGCCTACCCCCAGGGGTACAATGGTAATCCGGCTGGGCGCGGGCCCAGCCGTCAGTGCCTCCAGCCTCTGTCTTCTCCGCCGACTGCTGGGGCCCACCGACTGGTGGGCCCCGCCGACTGGCTAGGTACGGAGCCGACAGGCCGCGTCCACCGTGGGCGGGTCTTGTCGGCTGCTGATTACTGTAGCCGTGCTTCTAATGACGCGGGCTTCGTCATGGAGTCGTGGCAACAGCCCCGCCGCCTGGCGGGCGATCACTATTGCCACTCTCCATCACATCTGGTTAATGGCGCGTGGGCCCCGGGGGAGGAGTCGGCCGACTCTCGGGGGCCGACTCCCGACGGGTCCGACTTGTGGCGCACTCGCCGTCTTCTGGGATCCTGCTGGCCGGTGGGACCCGCCGCCCAAAGGTCGTACAGACAAGCCGTCGTGGGCGCAGGATTCGGTCCACCGGTGCTGATGTCAGGGCCAGCATGGCGATAGTGCCACGCCGCACGGAGATCTCCGCGGGTACGGCGTGCTGTGACCATGCTTGCCTTTGGAAAGGGGTGGGAGCAGTCTTCACTGTAGCCACTCCCCTGTCCTATCCCTCTTGATGAGGACATGGGGTTCTGCTGGAGTCGTGGGCCGACTCCCCATGGCCGGCTTCTCTGGAAGTCGCCAGTCAGGAGTCGGCTTATCCTGAAGTCGTCCCCGGGACTCGGCCGTGAGTGGGCAGTCGGTCGCCTTGCCGTCGACTTCTCAGAAGGCGGCTCTTCGTCCTGGGGTCTTGAGGGGCGCAGCCTGCCCCGATGTCTTGAAAGGTTCTGGGGCTCGGGTTAGCCTACCCATGGCTCATTACTCCGACATTTTCTCTCATTTTTTCCCTTTTTTTGTGGGCTTCTTTGGCCTCTTTTTTTATTTGGGCTTCTTTGGCCTCTTTTATTTATTTTTAAAGTCCGGAGTCTCATCCCGACTTGTGGGGGAATCATAGTCTCCATCATCCTTTCCTCACTGGGGCAATGCTCTAATAATGATGATCATCACACTTTTATTTACTTACAACTCGATACTAGAACAAAGATATGACTCTATATGAATGCCTCCGGCGGTGTACCGGGATGTGCAATGATCTAGCGTAGCAATGACATCAAAAAAGGGACAAGCCATGAAAACATCATGCTAGCTATCTCACAATCATGCAAAGCAATATGACAATGAATGCTCAAGTCATGTATACGATGATGATGGAAGTTGCATGGCAATATATCTCAGAATGGCTATGGAAATGCCATAATAGGTAGGTATGGTGGCTGTTTTGAGGAAGGTATATGGTGGGTTTATGGTATCGGCGAAAGTTGCGCGATACTAGAGAGGCTAGCAATGGTGGAAGGGTGAGAGTGTGTATAATCCATGGACTCAACATTAGTCATAAAGAACTCACATACTTATTGCAAAAATCTATTAGTCATCGAAACAAAGTACTACGCGCATGCTCCTAGGGGGATAGATTGGTAGGAAAAGACCATCGCTCGTCCCCGACCGCCACTCATAAGGAAGACAATCAATAAATAAATCATGCTCCGACTTCGTTACATAACGGTTCACCATACGTGCATGCTACGGGAATCACAAACCTCAACACAAGTATTTCTACAATCCACAACTACCCACTAGCATGACTCTAATATCACCATCTTTATATCGCAAAACTATTGCAAGGAATCAAACATATCATATTCAGTGATCTACAAGTTTTATGTAGGATTTTATGACTAACCATGTGAATGACCAGTTCCTGTCATCTCTCTAAATAGATATAAGTGAAGAAAGAGAGTTTAATTCTTTCTACAAAAGATATGCCCATGCTCTAACAAATATAAGTGAAGCAAAAGAGCATTCTACAAATGGCGGTTGTCTATGTAAAGAGAAACAGGCAATCCAAACTTCAAATGATATAAGTGAAGCACATGAAGCATTCTATAAAGCCATACTCAAAAGATATAAGTGAAGTGCAAAGAACATTCTATAAATAAACCAAGGACTATCTCATACCATCATGGTGCATAAAAGAAAAATGAAAACTAAATGAAAAAGACGCTCCAAGATTGCACATATCGCATGAACGAAACGAATCCAAAAACATACCGATACTTATGGAAGAAAGAGGGGATGCGTTCCGGGGCATCCCCAAGCTTAGACGCTTGAGTCTCCTTGAATATTTACTTGGGGTGCCTTGGGCATCCCCAAGCTTGAGCTCTTGCCTCTCTTCATTCTTCTCACATCAAGACCTTCTCGATCATCGAACACGTCATCCACACAAAACTTCAACAGAAAACTCGTAAGATCCGTTAGTATAATGAAGCAAATCACTACTCTAAGTACTGTTGCAAACCAATTCATATTTTGTTTTTGAATTGTGTCTACTGTAATATAACTTTTTCATGGCTTAATCCACTGATATGACTCGATAGTTTCATCAAAACAAGCAAACTATGCATCAAAAACAGAATCTGTCTAAAACAGAATAGTCTGTAATAATCTGAACATTCACCATACTTATGATACTTGAAAAATTCTACCAAAATTAGGAAAAATAAAAAAAAATTGTAGGAAGACAGTGCAAAGAGAATCAGAACCATTTGACGTTCCAGCTAAAAATGTAAAATCGTGCACTACAGCCAAAGTTTCTGTCCTGCACCGTACAAACCATCAAGCAAATGTAAACATCCTAAAGGCAAACCTTGGCACATTATTTTTACTAGCAAAAGGGCCCATGCATTGCTACGGGTTGATTTATTTGGATGATTTGGCCGGAGAATTTAACCAGAGTTCAGTCTTCATTTTGGCGGTTGGCCCATTTAGGATTGCCATTATCTGGACCATGGGCCATAGATGTGAAGAATTGTACTCATTCCCTCAAATGATGCCTCCTTCAAGAACCCCGCTACCCTAGGGTTGAATTTGAGTTGTGCGTGGAATAGTTTTTGAGTGGGATAAACATATGGTGGAAGGGCTGCGGTTGGAGAGGAAGGGGAGAACTTCATGTCGGGTGCCTATTTTCTCAACTTCGAAGCATATTCTTCAAGAATTTAATTACTAATTTAAAGGATTTTCAGATATTATTTGAATTATGAGCAATGGTACGTACATGCTAATTTTTGGTCAAGACTTCCAAGTACTTCAAGAACTTAAATACTACTCCCTCTATTCACTTTTATAAGACGTCATAGGTATTTCAGACAGAATTCCAAACAGTTCAATGTATGTTGTCTGAGACGTCTTATAAAAATGAACAGAGGAAGTACTACTCTTTAATAGATGAAAATAAAAGGATTTCTAATTTCGATAGTAACATAATGTTGGATCCATTCCTTTTGAATTGTCACTTTTTCCATCATGATTCTTGGGAAGAGACGTTGGCAGTAATTCACCTTCGACATTTTATTTGTGAAAATGTATGTCTCTTTAAGTCGCGCATAAAAAAATTTGGTCGAATTTTCATTGAGAAGATAAAATGGCCCTACCTCATGTGCAGCGTCAATAATCATGGGTTGAAGGCATCATGGATTGGAGCATGCTAAGTCCGGAGGCGAATCAATTGTTGGAGTGGAGGGGATCGAAGAAACCATGATGGAAGTTCATGACAGATTCTTCTGTGCCTCGGTGGAGCAGGAAAGGCTGAACGAATGACTTTTAGGAGGAGTTGCCTTTTTATTTAACGTGAAATTATGCATGTAGGACAGTGGGGGAGGACTTCCTAATGTATTTTTCATGGAATTGTTCATCTATAATAACTTTATAATTTCTCAAAATAAATCTAATTACTAAAGGAGAGATCAATTTCCAAAAAAGATATATCTAATGGACAATTTTGTTAATTTTGGAGTGGGTTGTGATGTATTTTTCATCTAATGGCAGTAATAAATAAATAAATAAAGGAGAGATCGCATGAAGAATTTCGATAGTGATGTCCTCCTTCTATATTATTTCCTTCTCTCTTCCCTCCTATGCACCTCGTATAGCTCCTTCCGTTCGACGAACAATGCACGCACAAATTTTTAGGAAACACCTCGATGGCTCACATAGGCTAACGACGAAGAAAAGCCCATATGTTGACTTATTATGGTTCGGCCCAGTCTAGCGACGAAAAAATGCCAACGTACAATAAATCCACCTTCAATTAGTACCACCTTGGATTTTTGAAAAAAATATGGACTGAAAGCATAAATTCATGGGAAGAAGCGTATTGTGACGGTGAACCCACGGAGTCAATCCGTGCTTTATTATTAGGGAAAGATAATACAGTGGAATTGTACAAGGGGATAATTATTTTTATTGAAAAGTTTCTGTAATTAAGATTCACAAAGTTCCCATGGGCATGAACAAAGTTCAAGGACGTCCCCCACTTTCACAATGCTCGTCTCTCTCACTTTCACTTTTCTTTTTGAAAAAGTTTTGGGTTCCCCTCTTTATTTTTGTTATTTTTAAACTATATAAAAGCACTCAACAGAAATAAATGACTCTCTAAAACTTCCGGGTTGTCTCCCTGGCAGCGCTTTCTTTAAAGCCATTAAGCTAGGCATATAGTGCTCAAGTAATGAATCCACTCGGATCTCAAGGTATATCAAAGCCAATTTTAATTAACAATGATTTAGCATTAAGTAGTGAGCACAAAGTAACATATATCATTTAACAACGAAGTCTAACTCTCTTCCTATGCATCGGCATGTCATAAAAGAACAATTCATGCACACATAGTAAAGGCCAATGCATAGTATAAACAGTTTCTTGCAATTTTGTCATATTGGAAACGTAGAGAGGTGGAGATATAGTTCCTCTCTCATAATAATTGCAAGTCGGAGCAACAAGCACATGCATATTATATTCATCAAAATCATCATGTGTAACGGTAAAAGGCAACCCATCAATAAGTGCAAACTTCTTCGATATAGTGTAGTCAGGAGAATTCAAAAAGATAATAGGACTATCATGCGTGGGTGCAATAGCAACAATTTCATGTTTAATATAAGGAACTCTAGCAAGTTCATCTCCATAAGCATAATTCATATTGGCATCTTGGCCACAAGCATAGCAAGCATCATCAAAAAGGGATATTTCAAAAGAATCGACGGGATCATAGCAATTATCATAGCATTCATCCTTCGGTAAGCATGAAGGGAAATTAAACGATGTATGAGTTGAAGAGTTACTCTCATTAGAAGGTGAGCACGGGTGATCAATCCGCTCTTCGTCCATTTGTTCTTCGCTCCCTTCCTCATCTTTTTCACCCAATGAGCTCACAGTTTCATCAATTTCTTCTTCCATAGACTCCTGCAAAATATTAGTCTCTTCTTGGACAGCGGAGACTTTCTTAATAAGCGCATTAATTTCGTAATTATATTCATAATTCTCATAACAATATTTCAGGATAGCTAAATTTTCAGGTATATAAACATCATCATCAAAATCTTCAAACTCTTTAAACATAGATTCAATTTCATAAGCACCCTTAAAATAACAAATTATTCTATTTGTTCCACATCATAGTAATCATATATACCATTAGCATAAGAAGCTAAGGTTTCATTATCATTAAATTCACATGAAAAGGGAAGGTGTGGAGCCTTCACCTTAGAGCAACAAGTATAATCATATCTCAAGCATAGTTGCCTAGCATACTAATTCAATATATGAATTTGATCCCATAATAGTTTCCCTTTTTGTGTCAAGCGCTAATCCCTAAAGTATTCACGTTGATCCAACCTTACTCCCATTACATAATTGAATGGGGTTTTCTCAGGATTATTAAAGTAGTACATAATATTTTTCACATAACCAGCATCGAGGGTTTTAGGAGGTTCCCCATCTCCATGAGCAGAAAGTACACCTAATTTTTTTGGTATTTCGTGTTCCATATCCATAACTAAAGATAAAGAACAACTAAGAACAGCAAATAAAAATTACTTAGTGATAAAGCAAACAAGCACACACGAGAATATTCACCCCACGCTATTGCTCCCCGGCAACGGCGCCAGAAAAAGGTCTTGATAACCCACAAGTATAGGGGATCGCAATAGTTTTCGATAAGTAAGAGTGTCGAACCCAATGAGGAGCTAAAGGTAAGAACAAATATTCCCTCAAGTTCTATCGACCACCGATACAACTCTACGCACGCTTGACGTTCGCTTTACCTAGAACAAGTATGAAACTAGAAGTACTTTGTAGGTGTTGTCGGGTAGGTTTGCAGGATAATAAAGAGTACATAAATAAAAAGTAGGGGCTGTTTAGATAAAGAAACAATAAAGTAAATATAGTGAGTGTGGAAAAGTGGTGGTAGGATTTGTGAAATTGCCCCTAAGCAATTGACTACTTTACTAGACCGATAGCAAGTATTATGTGGGAGAGGCCACTGCTAGCATGTCATCTCTGACTTGGAATTCTATGAACTTATGATTGGAACTATTAGCAAGCATACGCAACTACTAATGTTCATTAAGGTAAAACCCAACCATAGCATTAAGATATATTGGCCCCCCTTCAATCCCGTATGCATCAATTTCTATGCTAGGTTGAAGCTTCTGTCACTCTTGCCCTCCAATACACAGTCCTATCAACATACAACTAACCCTCGGATGTGATCCACGCGCGCAATCATATGATGGGCACCAAAGGACAACAACATAACCACAAGAAAATTATATCAATCATAGCAATTCATCAACCACCGATAGGACAACGAAAATCTACTCAGACATCATAGGATGGCAACACATCATTGGATAATAATATGAAGCATAAACCACCATGTTCAAGTAGAGGGTACAGCGGGTTGCGGGAGAGTGTACCTCTGTAGATAGAGGGGGAAAGGTGATGGAGATGTTGGTGAAGATGGCGGAGGTGTTGGTGTAGATCGCGGTGATGATGATGGCCCCGGCGGCGTTCCGGCGCCACCAGAAGCGAGGGGGAGAGAGCCCCCCTCCTTCTTCTTCTTCCTTGACCTCCTCCCTAGATGGGAGAAGGGTTTCCCCTCTGGTCCATGGCCTCCATGGCACAGGAGGGGCGAGAGCCCCTTCGAGATTGGATCTGTCTCTCTGTCTCTCCCTGTTTCTACGTTCTCAGATTCTTCCCTTTCACCGTTTCCTATATTCCCGGAGATCCGTAACTCCGATTGGGCTGAAATTTTGACACGATCTCTATCCGGAAATTAGCTTTCTTGCGGCGAAAGAAGGGCATGAACCGCCTTACGGGTGGCCCACGAGGGTCAGGGGCGCGCCTGGGGGGCAGGCGCGCCCTCCTGCCTCGTGGCCACCTCGGGCACGTCTCGCGTGGATTTTTCTTCCCAAAAATCATATATATTCCAAAACAAATCTCCGTCAGTTTTTATCCCGTTTGGACTCTGTTTGATATGGATATTCTACGAAACAAAAAACATGCAACAAATAGGAACTGGCGCTGGGCACTGGATCAATATGTTAGTCCCAAAAATAGTATAAAAGTTGCCAAAAGTATATGAAAGTTGTAGAATATTGGCATTGAACAATCAAAAATTATAGATACGATGGAGACGTATCACTCGCCTCGAAGTTGGCCTTGAAGGTGGTGGTTGCAGCGGATTCAAGGTCCGGCCACCGGAGGAAGCGCGACATGGGATGGAGCGGATGGCGCCTCTGAGTATCCCGGGCTGCTACGCAACTCCCACCACTCTGGCGGCTCAGTGTCCACTAGGGGAGCATGAGCAAAGTGTGCGGCAGTGAGCACAACACAATCAGGCGGGCGACGTGCGATGTGTGCTATGAGTTCGGCGGCAGACGAGGACTCATGACTCCGACGTGGTCACCATCATTGTCGCTCACCACGAAAGCGCATAACAAGTGTTCGACGAAATATACGAGCAAAATGTAAGTTTTACTCCCTTAAGTTCAGAGAATCGGTTAGAAACAACACTTTTTAAAAGGAGCAAATGTACTCCTCTAAAGGATACTGAGTCGTTTACTCCTCTAAATTACAGGGGATGAGTTAGAGTTGCTCTTATATATAGCATCATCTTCTAATATACAAAAGGGCCACTATTAGGGAAAAGCCTATACACAGAATCTTACCAGCAGCGCGCTTTAAAATTAGGCGCTGCTGCTAAGTAGCAGTAGCGCGGGCCATGAAAACTCGCTGCTGAAACAAGTTTATCAGTAGCGCGTGCACTCCAAGAAGCGCTACTGCTAAAATTCCCACGACGCCGCCGCGAGGCCAGTTATAGCAGCAGCGCGTTAAAATAAACAGCGCTACTGCTACGTAATGTAGCAGCAGCGCATTCAGGCAATAATCGCTACTGCTAAATTAACTACAAAAATCAATGAGCATTCAGCGCATTCAGCGTAACGTAGCAGCAGCGTATTTTTTATGTCTATGTCTATTTTTACATACTGACACATAGCAGTAGCGCGTTCAGGCCGAAAGGCGCTACTGATAGGTAGTTTAGCAGTAGCGCATTTACCTATAGCGCGCTACTGCTATTCCATTCCATCTCCCCCCACTCACTAGCCTCATCCACAGATCACACTCACACACACTCACAGTCTCCTCCTCACCCCCCGCGCCGCCGGTCCTCCCCCGTCGCCCCTCCCCCGATCTGCGCCGCTGTCGCCTCATCCTCCTCGCTGGACTCGGTACCGGCCTCCTCCTCCGTCCTCCCTCCACTCGCCACTGGCCGCCCCCTCCTCGCTCCGCCTTCCTCCTCGATCCGTCCTCCCTCCACTCGCCGCAGGCCGGCCCCTCCTCACTCCGCCTTCCTCCTCCGTTCTACTATCTTCTCCCTCCTTGAGTTGCCCCTCCTTGTCCCTCCTCCCTGATACATTTTGATTTAGTAGGCTTTCATATGTAACATTTTGATTTAGTTGATATGATTCAGTTGATTTAGTAGGCTAGTTGATTTAGTTGATTTAGAACATTTTGATTTAGTTTATTTAGTAGGCTAGTTGATTTAGTAGGCTAGTTTATTTAGAACATTTTGATTTAGTTGATTTAGTATGCTCGATTTAGTTTTTTTGTAATAAGTTATTTTTTGGCAAAATGTAGGTGCCAATTTAGTTAAATTTGCCACTTGTTTCCTGTGAAGTGAATCGTTAATCCTTTGCTCATATTGCTTTAGGAAAATGGCGCCACCACCAGCACCACTATGTCGACTGTGCAAGTCAAGGTGCGCCAGCAGCCTTGCAAGTGGCAAGCTATTCGTCATCTACTTCCATCCGAGTTTTCGTCATGTGGCGGTAAGAAATTAGATGAAATGTAACAACTATTTTATTTTTAGTGTTGGCATTACTGCATTGTGTCATTTTGCTTTTCTTACACAGATCGTCCCATGCAATGTGAGGTTGAAATTCAACAAGCTGACAGGAGACACTGTGACATTTGAGGCTCCTGGGGAGCCGTACACTATGGAGGTCGAGAAAGGACGCAATATGTCGCAGATTGGAGGAGATGGATGGGCCCGTTTCCTCGCTCGCATGCGTCTTACTGGTGGTGAGTTGATTAGATTCTTCTTCAGAGCAGAAAGACCCAAGCTGGTTGTCATTTATATCAACCTGGTGGAAGATGATGAAGATGACGAAGATGATGAAGATAATGAGGACCCACTCAATGAAGATGATGAGAACCCACTTCATGAAGCCATCATAGCTCAAAGAATGAGGCTGAGCGAGGAGGAGGTGTGCAACCTATTGGACATAATTCCGTCACGTGATGACTTTGTCGGGGTGCCATTCGTGACCCGCCTGACAAGTACCATGGTCGATCGGCATGAAATGGTATGTTATACGTACTGCATGTAGCAATTTGATGATATATATATGCTTTATTGTTATACTTACAAATGCAAATTATCCGATTATATGCTTAGTGAATCCGATGATATGCTTAGTGTAGAATCCAATGATATGCTTTGTGGAATCTAGTCGATGATATACTTTAGTGTAGAGTCTGATCACATGCTTATTAGTGTAGAATCCAAGGAACTATTAATAGTGTAGATACTCCATATATATACTTATTAGTAGAATTCATGATTAATTAGTACAAATGTGTAGTACTGTGTCTTTTGATAGTGTAGAAATCTAGACTTAATAGAAATATTTTTGCAAGAGTATGTGTGAGGCTATTTATTAATTGATATGTTTTCCTTATTCAGAGATTGCCAAAGAACCTATCTGTGAGTTGTGGTATCGAGCCTGATGAAGAAGGCTCAGTTGGACTACGCCTTATCGCAAGGGGCTCCGTCACCACATGTACTTATCGCATGGGCACAGATGGTCGCACACACTTGAACTCGGCTGGGTGGAAGAGATTCCTCGTTGGCAAGAATCTTCGTGGTGGACAGGCCATCCTAATTACTATCAGGAACACCCACCGCCCAGGCTTGAGGATGATGATCGTCGTCGATATTATCTAGAACTACATATGTGTGTGTGGCTATATCATCTAGAACTACATATGATGATTCATCTAGAACTACATATGATGATCGTCGTCGATATCATGTAGAACTACATATGATGATCGTCGTCGATATCATCTAGAACTAAATATGATGATTGTCGTCGATGTCACCTTGTACTGCTTGAGGATGCATGTTGAGTATATATGAAATTGTTATCTAGTACTCCCTCGGTTCCAAATTACTCGTCGTGGTTTGAGTTCAAATTTGAACTAAAACCACGACGAGTAATTTCGAACCGATGGAGTACTACCTAGTACCTATAATGCTTTATGAAATTGATATCTAGTAGTACCTAGTATCTGGAAATTGCAGTTTATCGAAGCTGGAATGGGGAAATGGTGAAAGATATAACAGTAGCGCTGGACCGGGAAATCGCTACAGCTAAGTAATAGCAGCGCGTTCCTGAAAAGCGCTGCTGCTATAGTCAATAGTGGTAGCGCGGGTACAAGCAGCGCTACTACTAAAAGTTAGCTGTAGCGCCTTATTGGTAGCGCGGGCACCGGCGCTGCTGCTAGCCTTTTCCCTAGTAGTGGGATGCGTTAGAGTTGCTCTTATATACCTGAGATACAAAAATGCTAGACTTATAGGTGATATTAGCACATATGCCCGTGTGTTGCAACGGAACAATTTTTTTGACGTGTATATAAAATTAACCAAATATGCACTGCAAAATTCAATCAACTATATCGTTCAAGTAAGTATATATTTGAATTTCAAATGTTGCAATTTATAAATTATTATGGGTGGAACAACTCATGTGGATGTGCAGCTGGTCATCCAGTGTGTATATTATATATTCTTAGAAAAGAAAGTTAGCAAAAAAAACACTGACCGTCCAGGGAGATGTGGATGTGGTTATAGCAGGAGCATGGGCTTCAAACATCAGAAAAGTTACAAGGCAACAGAAACCCCTCCGAGCAAGTTCAGCCAAAGCTAAGCAACATTTGTGCGAGGAACCATCACCCTTGGGTATACAAAATGCACAAGTTATTTAATTAAGTAATTCACTAACTAAGAAATGTTACAATTTGGAAAGCCGGAAGATGAAACTGTTAATATCTTCAAACAAACAAAGGACATTTTAAAGTTTACAACTCACAAAGGGACCTCGGTAAAAAGCTGCAAGATTGCTGATTAAAAACTTCTTCAGACAGAGGAATAAGTTTTTACTTTTAGCTTGAGGGCTACACACTTCGGGTAAATGAAAATATGAAGACTTCACGAAGTGTATCCCTGCAAGAAAAAGGACGTCGCCAGAAGTAAAAAGGCTGTAAGATTGATGATAAAAATTTCTTCAGACAAAGAGGAATACGTATTTACTTTTAGCTTGAGGGCTACAAACTTCAGGTAAATGAAAATATAAAGAGTTCACAAAGTGTATCCCTGCACAAAAAATAATCACAAAGCGTCTTTCAGTATAAAAACTCCATCGAAGACTATAGTGCTACGTGCGACATCACATATTCAGATAGAACATAAATACTTCCCGAGAAAATATTTACTTTTTGCAAAGATTCAATCACTGTTGCAGATAATTTATCTGACAGGAAGAAAAAAATGACTTTTTGAAGCATGTGCACACTTCATATGATAATGAAACTTAAGCGTACACCAATGCCCATGAAATTTACTTTATATGTTGTACTTGGCAACAATGGCAATAGAGCATCATCTTCTAGCAGAAACAATAAACCATGGCAGTCCAGACAAACAGCAGCGTCGCAATTGTATGCAAAGCGACATCTAGCAGCAGCCATATCTAGCAACAGTTCATTAAAAAATAGCAGTAGCAATCCCCACCGAGAGCTCCATTTGACCAGTTTGTGCCTCTTCTCCACACATCACCATCGCTCCTTCTCCCTTGACCTTATCCACCAGCCAGCGCCGCTCATCCTCTTCTCCATCCAGCCTACGAGCTGCCTCGCTCCCAGCTTCTTCCAACCTACGGCCGGTCATGCTCCATCCCCATGCCACGACGTCCCCCCGTGTTCCAGCCACACCCATAGCTCCGTTCCTCTACCCCGACCATTGCCAGGGCGATTGCTGCCGCACGATCCCCGTGCTCCCCCCGCCCGCCCGTGTTCTAGCCACACCCATGGCTCCGTTCCTCTTCCCCGACCGCGGCAAGGGCGATAAACGCCGCCGATCCCGCCGGACTCCGTCACCGGAGCAACCACACCGGCCGTCCCACCATCTCTCCTCTTCCTCCTTCCCTCGGTCCTCTCTCTATCATGCGCCTCACTTCTCCTGCTCCTCGTCCTCTCCTTCCCTCCAGTCTCTCTCTCTCTCTCTCTCTCTCTCTCTCTCTCTCTCTCTCTCCCCCCTGCATCTCTCTTTCTCTCAATCCCTCTCTCTCTGGTTTGGCGCATACCTACAGGAGCTTGCCCTACCGCGGTGTGGGAGGGATGGGGGCGTGGCGGCGGAGGCAACCCAAACACCAGGCGTCTCGAGTTATCTTGCGGAAGACACAGGGATTGTCGAATCGTGTCTTTTGCAGAAGAACATCACGGAGTGCGGGTTAATTCCAGGGAATACCAGGGGCTTTTTTGTAAAAGGTGCACGACAGTGAACCCGGAGACTCAATCCGTGCTTTATTAATAGCAAAAGGGCCCGTGCGTTGCTACGGGTTGATTTATTTGGATGTTTTGACCGGAGAATTTAACCGGAGTTCAGTCTTCATTTTGGCGGTTGGCCCATTTAGGATTGCCATTATCTGGACCATGGGCCATAGATGTGAAGAATTGTACTCATTCCCTCAAACGATGCCTCCTTCAAGAACCCCGCTATCCTAGGGTTGAATTTGAGTTGTGCGTGGAAGAGTTTTTGAGTGGGATAAACATATGGTGGAAGGGTTGCGGTTGGAGAGGAAGGGGAGAACTTCATGTCGGGTGCCTATTTTCTCAACTTCGAAGCATATTCTTCAAGAATTTAATTACTAATTTAAAGGATTTTCGGATATTATTTGAATTATGAGCAATGGTACATACATGCTAATTTTTGGTCAAGACTTCCAAGTACTTCAAGAACTTAAATACTACTCCCTCTATTCACTTTTATAAGACGTCATAGGTATTTCAGACAGAAGTCAAAACAGTTCAATGTATGTTGTCTGAGACGTCTTATAAAAATGAACAGAGGAAGTACTACTCTTTAATAGATGAAAATAAAAGGATTTCTAATTTTGATAGTAACATAATGTTGGATCCATTCCTTTTGAATTGTCACTTTTTCCATCATGATTCTTGGGAAGAGACGTTGGCAGTAATTCACCTTCGACATTTTATTTGTGAAAATGTATGTCTCTTTAAGTCGCACATAAAAAAATTTGGTCAAATTTTCATTGAGAAGATAAAATGGCCCTACCTCATGTGCAGTGTCAATAATCATGGGTTGAAGCCATCATGGATTGGAGCATGCTAAGTCCGGAGGCGAATCAATTGTTGGAGTGGAGGGGATCGAAGAAACCTTGATGGAAGTTCATGACAGATTCTTCCGTGCCTCGGTGGAGCAGGAAAGGCTGAACGAATGACTTTTAGGAGGAGTTGCCTTTTTATTTAACGTGAAATTATGCATGTAGGACAGTGGGGGAGGACTTCCTAATGTATTTTTCATGGAATTGTTCATCTATAATAACTTTATAATTTCTCAAAATAAATCTAATTACTAAAGGAGAGATCAATTTCCAAAAAAGATATATCTAATGGACAATTTTGTTAATTTTGGAGTGGGTTGTGATGTATTTTTCATCTAATGGCAGTAATAAATAAATAAATAAAGGAGAGATCGCATGAAGAATTTCGATAGTGATGTCCTCCTTCTATATTATTTCCTTCTCTCTTCCCTCCTATGCACCTCGTATAGCTCCTTCCGTTCGACGAACAATGCACGCACAAATTTTAGGAAACACCTCGATGGCTCACATAGGCTAACGACGAAGAAAAGCCCATATGTTGACTTATTATGGTTCGGCCCAGTCTAGCGACGAAAAAAACGCCAACGTACAATAAATCCACCTTCAATTAGTACCACCTTGGATTTTGGAAAAAATATGGACTGAAAGCGTAAATTCACGGGAAGAAGCATATTGTGACGGTGAATCCACGGAGTCAATCCGTGCTTTATTATTAGGGAAAGATTAGGGAAAGATTTAATAAGTTTAACAGGCTGACCCTTCTTCCCTCACTAATCAATATCCCCCATCCTCCGAATTTCAGGGTGGGTCTCTCTTCCCCTGATTACCAATCAAAACATGCCACATCAACCTAGCATGTGAAACTCTCGTAGGTCCTCTGTAGTTGTTATGACATAATGACTTAATGTATTTTTGCGAGAATTTTTTACAACTTTCAAACACGGTTTTCACGAAGTTCTTATTGCAACTTGGTTTTGACCAGATACTATCTCACTGGGTTAACCTACACTAAATATGCTAGTTCCAGTTTGATGGACACATGTCCACTAGTCTAGGATCGAAAAGCAGATCTCGCTGCAAGGCCACAACACATTAGCATGTCATCATCGCCACACTGAAATTTGAGATGTTGCTCCGTGATTACCCCTTCGACGGACCTCATAGTATTACCATTTGTTTTAGGGACTACTTAGTGCACAACAACATGTTATTTTCACATCTGGCGATTGGTTTCATTAAACACTGTTTTTTTCTATTAACCTTTGGATGTATATGTGTCTTCTTCCCACATTTGTTGCCACTACAATACAAAAACCAAATGAGTAAGTGTTTTATCATATAATTGGAAACTTATAGTGTTATTTTTTTGTTCTTTTAGATGTCCTGGAGAAAATAGCTAAAATTTGGATGGTAGTTTCGGATAGATTAGTAATTTAGTGATCAAATTTTCACTTAAAACCCAAAACACTCCTGATTGGATATCCGTGCTCCGCTCTAGTTGCAAAGCTATGCCTTGAGCCAACCTGAGTTCCACCTCAGTCTTTGGTGTGCTTACGTGACTACCTCACCTTGTAGTACCTCTACTTCGGCTCGACGTCTGAGACATCAAACTAAGTTTCGGAGCTCGCCGAACAACCATAACCGTTACCCACTATCTCTAGCCATTATTGAGTGTTCGTCCTCTGCTTTTTTTGTCAAACTAAAGCCCTCAAAGAGGGCTCAACATTACTAATATCAACATCCCAAACAGTGTAAAGAGAGGAGTTTCCCTAAAGGAAAGGAAATGGCTTCAAAAGCTATTTTTGAAATTGCATCGAGTAGAGCAACTAGAGAAAGATTTACAAAAGAAAGTCTTTTTAGCTGGAGAGTGAGCAAGGATATTCTTCATTCTTGGAAAATGTGTGACCTTGCAGTAGTTTAGGCTCGATGTGATGTTGAAGAAATCGGCAAGCTATGGTATGATTCTGCAGTGTCCTTGGTTTCCAAGTAGAGTCTCCATCCTTGAGATATGCTTTCATAACTGATGCCTTCATCTCACTAGACAAGTGATAACCCACAAATATAGGGGGTCTACCATAGCATTTTCAATAAGTAAGAGTATCGAAGCCAAAGAAGAGCAGAAAATTGGCTGATGGAAAACTAGTAAGAAATCACCGCAAAAGCTGCAAAGAGTTTCTGATGGTGTTTTTTTTGTTGGGAACGTAGCATGCAATTTCAAAAAAATTCCTATGCTCACGCAAGATCTATCTAGGAGATGCACAACAATGAGAGGGGGAGAGTGTGTCTACGTACCCTTGTAGACAGAAAGCGGAAGTGTTTGACAACGCGGTTGATGTAGTCAAACTTCTTCTCATTCCGACCGATCAAGCACCGAACGTACGACAGCTCTGAGTTCTGCACACGTTCAACTCGATGACGTCCCTCGAACTCTTGATCCAACAGATTGTCGTGGAAGTAGATGAGTTCCGTCAGCACGACGGCGTGATGACAGTGATAGTGAACTGATCCACGCAGGGCTTCGCCTAGCACCGCGAGAATATGACCGAGGGTGTAATCTGTGGAGGGGGGCGCCACACATGGCTAACAGATTGTTGGTGTGTCTTCTAGGCAACCCCTCCCCATATATATATATAGGTGAGAGGGGGAGGAGAGGCAGCCAGGGGCGCCCTAGGGTTGGTCGCCGCCCCTAGGCGCCCTGCCTTGCCCTGCGCCCCCCTTTCCATGTATGCATGAAGGGGAAGGAAAGGGAGGGGGGTGAGGGAAGGACGTGGGAATCCTAATTCACACTTTTCTTTCCCTTTCCTCCTTTCCTTCTCCTCCTCCTATAGCCTGATAGGGTGCACCAGCCCCTGGCCCATAGGATTGGGTAGGAGACGAGGATAAGCGGTGCTGGCCGAGAAGATAAGGTTGGATGGAGCGACACACAGCGGTGCGTGGTGCTGGTTAAAGTTGGATCGGGCGGGCGGACGAGCTGCGTGCAGGTTATGTGCTGGCAGGCAGGCAAGCGGCGTGAACTACGACTTGTGTGCTCGCTAGGCGCCGCCTTCGCGTGCTCTGGCCGGGCGTGCTGGCTACCGAGCCGCATACATACTTGCACGCGTTGGCCGAGCCGCATGCGTGTGTCCTCGTGATAGGCACTGTAAACCAACTGGGCTCGGCATGCTTTGGGCCATGGCCTGTCACAATATATTTTTTGATTGGGCAGTAGAAAAAATACACAAAACACTTAGTGTTTTCTTTGTAACATATGCTCTGAGTAGATCGATTGCAATTACATAAATTATGTTTAGTTGTGTCTGGAAAATAATACAACTCACTAATTCGACTCTTCCTATTATCATTAAATAAATAGTGCCACCTCGCCTTCTTAGAACCAAAACCATAAATTTATATATTTCTTGAAGTTACCAGTTATCGATAGACTCAATAAATCAGCTTGTGAATCAATAAGTAGGGAATGAGAATGATGACGCGAGAAGAAGAGAACGAGTCCCGCAAAAAGAAGGAATGAAGGAATATGTTGTCCTATATGCGCTAATTAAGTGGTGAACAATTATAAAGATGAATGGAAAACTGCATTGATGAAACCGAAGAAACTCGCTGACATATTAGGGAGGTAACAATGTCTCCCGTTGCAACGCACGAGCATTTGTGCTAGTATATATACATGTAAGAACAACAATAATACAAGTCTTCCTACCGATGCTAGCTAGGAGTAGCTGCTTAATTTCCACATCACAAAGAAAGAAAGAAACACCTTCCCCGTAAAATTTCTTGTGGGCTCGTGTGTTCCTTCACAAGGCCCATATGGCCCATAGGATTGCCGGGGTACCCGAAACACCTTCCGGTGACCCGATAAGTACCTGATACCCTCCGGAACACTTCCGGTGTCCGATTACCATCGTCCTATATATCAATCCTTACATCTCGACCATTTCGAGACTCCTCTCCATGTCTACGATCTCATCCGGGACTCCGAACAACATTCGGTCACCAAATCACATAACTCATATAATACTAAATTGTCATCGAACGATAAGCATGCGGACCCTACGGGTTCGAGAAGTATGTAGATATGACCGAGACACCTCTCTGGTTAATAACCAATAGCGGAACCTGGATGCTCATATTGGCTCCTACATATTCTACGAAGATCTTTATCGGTCAAACCGTTATGACAACATATGTTATGCCCTTTGTCATCGGTATGTTACTTGCCCGAGATTCGATCGTTGGTATCCACATACCTAGTTCAATCTTGTTACCGGCAAGTCTATTTACTCATTCTTTAATACATCATCTTGTAACTAACTCATTAGTCACTTTGCTTGCAAGGCTTCTTATGATGTAAATTACCAAGAGGGCCCAGAGATACCTCTCCGATACTCGGAGTGACAAATCCTAATATCGATCTATGCCAACCCAACAAACACCTTCGGAGATACCTGTAGAGCATCTTTATAATCACCTAGTTACATTGTTACGTTTGATAGCACACAAGGTATTCCTCCGGTATCTGGGAGTTGTATAATCTCATAGTCAAAGGAATATGTATCTGACATGAATAAAGCAATAGCAATAAAACTGAACGATCAATATGCTATGCTAACGGATGGGTCTTGTCCATCACATCATTTTCCTAATGATGTGATCTCGTTCATCAAATGAAAACACATGCCTATGGTTAGGAAACTTAACCATCTTTGATTAACGAGCTAGTCTAGTAGAGGCTTACTAGGGACACGGTGTTTTGTCTATGTATCCACGCATGTATCAAGTTCCGATTAATACAATTCTAGCATGAATAATAAACATTTATCATGATATAAGGAAATATAAAATAACAACTTTATTATTGCCTCTAGGGCATATTTCCTTCAGTCTCCCACTTGCACTAGAGTCAATAATCTAGTTCAAATGGCCATGTGATTTAACACCAATAGTTCACATCGCCATATGATTTAACACCAATAGTTCACATCGCCATGTGACCAACAGCCAAAGGGTTTACTAGAGTCAATAATCTAGTTCACATCGGTATGTGGTTAACACCCAAAGAGTACTAAGGTGTGATCATGTTTTGCTTGTGAGAGAAGTTTAGTCAATGGGTCTGCAACATTCAGATCAGTATGTATTTTGCAAATTTCTATGTCTACAATGCTCTAAATGAAGCTACTCTAGATAATTGTTCCCTTGTTCAATACGTATCTAGATTGAGACTTAGAGTCATCTAGATCAGTGTCAAAGCTTGCATCGACGTAACTCTTTACGAAGAACTCTTTATCACTTGCATAACCGAGAAACATTTCCTTAGTCCTCTTTAAGGTAACTAAGGATAATTTTGACCGCTGTCCAGTGATTTACTCCTGGATCACTATTGTACCCCCTTGCCAAACTCATGGCAAGGTACACAATAAGTTTGGTACGCAGCATGGCATACTTTATAGAACCTATGGCTGAGGCATAGTGAATGACTTTCTTCTCTCTTTATCTTCTGCTATGGACGAGTTTTGAGTCTTTACTCAACTTCACACCTTACAATACAGACAAGAACTCCTTCTTTGACTGATCCATTTTGAACTCCTTCAAAATATTGTCAAGGTATGTACTCATTGAAAGTCTTATCAAGCGTATTGATCTATCTCTATAGATCTTGATGCCCAATATGTAAGTAGCTTCACTGAGGTCTTTCATTGAAAAATTCTTATTCAAATATCCTTTTATGCTATCCAGAAATTCTACATCATTTCCAATGAACAATATGTCATCCACATATAATATCAGAAATGCTACAGAGCTCGCACTCACTTTCTTGTAAATACAGGTGTCGGTGTCAAAACCGATAGATCTCGGGTAGGGGGTCCCAAGCTGTGTATCTGAGGATCAATGGTAACAAGGGACACGATGTTTACCCAAGTTCGGGCCCTCTTAAAGGAGGTAAAACCCTATGTCCTGCTTGATTATATTTGATGTGTATAAGGGTTACAAGAGTTGATCTACCTCGAGATCGTAATGGCTAAACCCTAGTTGTCTAGCCTATGAGTATTCTGATAGCCTCTACAGACTAACCCCTCCAGCTTATATACACACTTGAGGTGCCTAGGGTTTGCAAAGGAAAGAAAAAGTACACCCGGACACCAAACTTGCTATCCACGCATATGGGAGTCTTATCCGGACACGGGGGATTGTCCTCTGCTTTATCTTTCCGGCCCATATTGAATAATTCGGACACTCGAGGACCCCCTAATCCATGACTCCTCAGTAGCCCCTGAACCAGTCTTCGACGAAGATGTGTTCGGCACACAGATTATCTTCGGCATTGCAAGGCAAGTTCCTCCTCCTGAATCCTTTAAGTCAGCTTCCTGCATAAAGGAGCAGTGTCCGGCTCTGCATAATCAATACAACCCATAGCCACGAAGGCAAGACATCAAAACAGGAACAGTGTTTTTTACTGACAACTTTTTCGGCGAATCGTCACACTTGACCCTTTAACATTTTGAACCCTTTTCACGCCTCCCGTTTCGTGTTTCGAGGCTTAACCTTTATTGGCACATCTTGTCAAAACAGAGATCGTGCCCGCCTATTACGGGATTCTCATCAATATGGTTTGGGTAAGCCAACCGCGCCTTAACGCACGATCTCGTTGGGGAACAGGCGAGGTTTACGGATTGAGAGGGGGGAGTTTGGTATTTTCGCCGCCTATAAGAGTGCAAAAATCCCTTCTTTTTTCCCCATGCCTTCCTCTAGCTTCTGCCTTCCCATCTTCAAGCTCTAGTGCCCAAAAAACTCGCATCTTTCCCACCACTGCCACCCCCAGCAAGGGATGGGTCCGGTTCCAAGGGCAAGTGGGAAACCTCCACCGTCATCGAGAAGGACATCAAGGAGCTTCGGAGTGCGGGCTATCTGTCCGCGGACAGCGCACACAGGCTCCCTGACAAAGATCAGGTTATCCCCACTCCGGAGGCTGGCGAGAGGGTCATGTTCATTCCCCATTTCCTCTGAGGGCTAGGGTTTTCCCTCCACCCCTTTGTTCGAGGCCTCGTGTTCTATTACGGGCAAGATTTCCATGATCTAGCCCCAAGTTCCTTCCTCCACATATCGGTGTTCATCGTCGTGTGTGAGGCTCTTCTCCACGTCCCACCACACTTCGGCTTGTGGCTCAAGGTCTTCAATCTGAAGCCGAAGGTGGTCGACGGACAACACACAGACTGCAGCCGGGCTATGGTAAGCAAGCTTCCCAATGCCGTCTATCCTAAAGGGGCATTTGTGGAGACAGTCAAGGTGTGGCAGCAGGAGTGGTTCTACATCACCGAACCCCGCGACACCAACTGGGCGGCCACGCCTGACTTCAGATCCGGACCCCCCACGAGACTCACCTGATGGACCTCCAAGGGCCTTGATTGGGGGTCCCAATCAGAGGTGCAAATGTTGTAGAAACGCATCTCCAACATGTTGGGTTTGAACACCGGACTCACAAACGTGATTCAGGTGATGCTCTTCCGTCGTATCCTTCCCTGCCAACTCCGGGCCTCCCACATGTGGGAGTTCAATCCGGAGGAGCCACGGACCTTGAAGCGCTTATTCGGCACCATGCACGAAGATATATGGAAGCAACTCTTCAAGGCCCAGAAAAGTTGGCTGATGAAGACTGAAGACATCAGTCTCGACATCGAGAACCCGGCCTCGCCGGTAAGCATAATTTTTCTGAAGACCTATTCGGTCAATAAGTTAGATATAATGTATTGCCTGCCTTCCGTACAGGGCTAGACGACAAAGGCGGAGTGGATCAACTATCCGGCACCGCTGCCTGAAGACCCAGCCACACCCTAGCTAATAGAGATGCTGGTCCCGACGCCTTATCAGGCGCCGGAGAACAAGGCCAGGAAGAAGAAATGCAAGGAGGCCAAGGGAGGCCCCCGCCACAAAGGTCCTTCGCACACGGTGTCCGAAGAGACCGAAGCCTTCTCTTCCCATGAGGGAGATGAGGAAGAAGAGGAGGAGGTGGTCAAAAGCGACTCCCCATGTAAGGGGACGAAGAAGAAGAGGGCGCCTCCGAGGACCCGAAGGGGGAGGAGCCCAAGAGAGGGAAGGTGATCCTCTTGGATAGTTCGGACTCAGAGTCCGAACTAGTCCCCAAGAGACCTCCTAGGGTGAAGCCCCTGGCCGAATTGTAAGTATTCAGAAACGTAGTGTTTATCTTTGGTCTTCCTGTTTCCATTATATAAGTTATTTTGTTATTTTCCTTTCAGCCCTCCATGCGAGCTCCCGCAAACTCCATTATCGTAGGGGAACTCTCTACCACCCAAAATGGCAGAGATGTTGGAAATATGCCCTAGAGGCAATAATAAATTAGTTATTATTATATTTCCTTGTTCATGATAATCATTTATTATCCATGCTAGAACTGTATTGATAGGAAACTCAGATACATGTGTGGATACATAGACAACACCATGTCCCTAGTAAGCCTCTAGTTGACTAGCTCGTTGATCAATAGATGGTTACGGTTTCCTGACCATGGACATTGGATGTCATTGATAACGGGATCACATCATTAGGAGAATGATGTGATGGACAAGACCCAATCCTAAGCATAGCACTAGATCGTATAGTTCGTATGCTAAAGCTTTTCTAATGTCAAGTATCATTTCCTTAGACCATGAGATTGTGCAACTCCCGGATACCGTAGGAGTGCTTTGGGTGTGCCAAACGTCACAACGTAACTGGGTGACTATAAAGGTACACTACAGGTATCTCCGAAAGTGTCTGTTGGGTTGGCACGAATCGAGACTGGGATTTGTCACTCCGTGTAAACGGAGAGGTATCTCTGGGCCCACTCGGTAGGACATCATCATAATGTGCACAATGTGATCAAGGAGTTGATCACGGGATGATGTGTTACGGAACGAGTAAAAGAGACTTGCCGGTAACGAGATTGAACAAGGTATCAGGATACCGACGATCGAATCTCGGGCAAGTATCGTACCGATAGACAAAGGGAATTGTATACGGGATTGATTGAGTCCTTGACATCGTGGTTCATCCGATAAGATCATCGTGGAACATGTGGGAGCCAACATGGCTATCCAGATCCTGCTGTTGGTTATTGACCGGAGAACGTCTCGGTCATGTCTGCATGTCTCCCGAACCCGTAGGGTCTACACACTTAAGGTTCGATGACGCTAGGGTTATAAAGGAAGTTTGTATGTGGTTACCGAATGTTGTTCAGAGTCCCGGATGAGATCCCAGACGTCACGAGGAGTTCCGGAATGGTCCGGAGGTAAAGATTTATATATGGGAAGTCCTGTTTTGGTTACCGGAAAAGTTTTGGGGTTTATCGGTAATGTACCGGGACCACCGGGAGGGTCCCGGGGGTCCACCAAGTGGGGCCACCTGCCCCGGGGGGCCACATGGGCTGTAGGGAATGCTCCTTGGTCTACATGGGCCAAGGGCACCAGTCCCACTAAGGCCCATGCGCCTAGAAGGGGAGAGGGGGCAAACCCTAAGGGCAGATGGGCCCTAAGGCCCATATACCCTGCGCCTCCCTCTCCTCCCCCTTGTGGCCGCCACCCTTAGATGGGTTTGGGGCTGCCGCCCCTCTAGGGGTGGGAACCCTAGAGGGGGCGCAGCCTCCTCCCCTTCCCCTATATATATGAGGCCTAGGGGGCTGCCCATAACACACGTGATTCGATCTCTCGTTGGTGCAGCCCTGCATCTCTTCTTCCTCCTCTTCTGTGGTGCTTGGCGAAGCCCTGCAGGATAGCCGCGCTCCTCCACCACCACCACGCCGTTGTGCTGCTGCTGGATGGAGTCTTCCTCAACCTCTCCCTCTCTCCTTGCTGGATCAAGGCATGGGAGACGTCACCGGGCTGTACGTTTGTTGAACGCGGAGGTGCCGTGCGTTCGGCACTTGATCATCGGTGATTTGGATCACGACGATTACGACTCCATCGACCCCGTTCACTTGAACGCTTCCGCTTAGCAATCTACAAGGGTATGTAGATGCACTCTCCTTCCCCTCGTTGCTGGTCTCTCCATAGATAGATCTTGGTGACACGTAGGAAAATTTTGAATTTCTGCTACGTTCCCCAACAAGAGAGTGACATGCCGCCGCGAGCCCCCTCGCCTATCACCATGGAGGACACCGAAGTGTCGTCCCGAAGGACCTCTCCTAGACGAGGGGGGTGAGCGAGGCCGTCGAGAAAGTGTCTGAGTATAATACCTCGGTCGCTAAAGACCTAGGGGGGACGACCCCTATGACCACCGACGGCGGGGATCCCTAGAAATCCGGGCCCCAGCCGAACACCGTCCCGGGGATCAACACGGCTCTGGGATCAGGCGAGCAGCCCCCTTTGAAAGAGGGGGGAGGAGCATCAGCTCCATCGGCGACCTCCACTAATCCAGAGGTGCCCAACGCTCTGGAGGAAGCACTACAGCGTGCTTCCATCGTGCCCTAGCCGAGCACCGTCCCAGGGATCAACACGGCTCCGGGATCAGGCGAGCAGCCCCCTTTGAAAGAGAGGGGAGGAGCATCAGCTCCATCGGCGACCTCCACTAATCCAGAGGCGCCCAACAATGTAGAGGAAGCACTACAGTGTGCTTCCATCGTGGCAGAGCACTGCACCTTGATGGGTGTGGTGGTGGAGAAGGTTTAGTCTGCCAAGCTAGGGGCTCCTAAGTCGGGATGGCTCTGATTACCCACTTATCATGCCCAATATGCGACTATACTCCATACATGTCGAGGCATGACTTGGGGTATAAGTGCATATTGGTATGGTCGCAAGAGTGGTTGTATCTTTGCTCATATCATGTACGAAATAGATAGAATACGAGCTTTGGCTTACAATCGCCACAATGTCACACAATATCATCAAGTTATACAATCATTCAATATGAACACAAAGTCCGACTACAGACGTAATCAAACGAATAAAAGACAACCACCCATGCTAAGTCCCGATCGACCCTACTGGGCACAACTACTAATCATCTGGAAAGGAAACATAGTAACGACCACGGTCCTCGTCGAACTCCCACTTGAGTTCAGTGGCATCACCTGCATCAATCTTGTCGGTAACTGCAATTGTGTTTGTAGTATCTGGTGAGTCACGAGGACTCAGCAATCTCAAAACCCATGATAGAAAGACTATTTAAGCTCATAGGAAAAATATGGGTATATGGTGGAGTTGCAACAGGCACTAAGCATTGTATGGTGGCTAGCTTATGAATTCAAGAATAAGATGAGAAACTACGCAACGGTCGCAAACTAGTAACGATCAAGAAGTGATCTTGAACTACTTACGTTCAAACATCCCCCGCCGTGTTCTCTTCCCTAACCTCGTCGAAAAGAGATCATCATGGTTACACACGCGGTTGGTGTATTTTAAAGAGTTTGGTTTCAAGTTCACAATAACCGGATAATAAAAACTCCCATCTGCCACATAACCGCGGGCACGGCTCTCGAAAGATTAAACCCTACAGGGGTGTCCCAACTTAGCCCATGACAAGCTCATGATCCATGAATACAATCGTACATCGCGGGACCCTCCGATCAGACTCGGAATCCCTGTGCACAAGACATTTTGACAATGGTAAAACAAGTCCAGCAAGACCTCCTGACATGCCGACACCCTGATAATAGCCGTCCGTATCTCGTCTCAGGCCACGGCAGATGAGCGACGCGTATAGGTGCCAAAATAACCTAGGTTGCCCTGGGGCGGCCCCGCATAGTGCTCTAGGTTGGACCAACACTCAGGAGGAGCATTGGCCCGGGGGTTGATTAAGAATCCTCGGGTTAATTACTCCCTATGCAAATTTTAGTTGTTATTAGGAAAATGGTAAAACTAATGTTGGGCCTTGCTGGAAGAGTTTTATTCAAAGTGATTTGTCAAGAGGGGCCCATAAACCCTCACCGTGTTAGGGACACAAAATTCAAGGAACATAACACCGGTATGACAAAAACTAAGGCGACAAGAGTGGAACAAAACACCGAGCAAAAGGTCAAGCCTTCCACCGTTTACCAAGTATATAGATGCATTAATTAAATAAGCGATATTGTGATATCCCAACATATCCATGTTCCAACATGGAACAACCTGCACTGCACCTGCAACTAGCAATGCTATAAGAGGGGCTGAGCAAAAGCGGTAACATAGCCAAACAATGGTTTGCTAGGAAGGTGGGTTAGAGGCTTGACATGGCAATATGGGAGGCTTGATAACAAGTGGTAGGTAGCGCGACATAGCGATAGAACGAACAACTAGAAAGCAAAGATAGAAGTGATATCGGGGGTAATGATCATCTTGCCTGCAATGTTTTCAGAGGTATCGAAGCCTTGCTCCTCGTGAACATACTCGACAGGGTCCTCAAACACAAACTCGTCTCCCAGCTCTACCCAAAGCAAGAACACAAGCAAGGGAACAACAATCAACCACGCTGCAATGCGTAAGCAACATGATGCAAGACATGGCATGGGATGCAATATATGATGTGCAATGCATATGGGTACTCCGGAAGGGGAAATATGTTCATGGCATTAACATGGCAAACCAAGCATGCCACCGGATAGATTGAGAGATTTCGATATGAAGATCACCGGAAACAAATGCACGGTTTGCAAATGATGAGCAAAACAGGAACAATGCAAAATTGCGCTTAACAGCAACATAGCACTTAAGATGCATCTTAAAAAATATGCTACATCACTTCTACATGAAAACAAAATATATGACAGTGAAGTACAGGTGAAGCTCTACAAATCATGAACACTGAGCTACTGCTAGAAACCCCTTGAACAAGTCTAAAACAGCATGGCAAAAATGAAAAAGTTAACAGTTTAACAGACTTAGCAGAAATTCATTGGCCATGACAGAACAACATCAGGTTGCATTGTTTATGCCCAGTAAACTATATGCTATAGGAAAATATTACAGTACACAAGATCATGGCATGATAGTACTAAATCCACTTAATAAAACTCCCTTACTGAACTTGTCCCAAAGATCTACAGAATTGATGACATCACCAATGCAAACATGAAAAAAGATATGAACAAATCTTAGAAGAAATAATGGCATGTCATACCAGATTCATGATAGCATGTTTACAAGCTTGTGGCACTCAGCACAGTGCACTTCATGGAATGAAATAAATTCTAGCATGGAGTAGATATGAAAAGGAAGCTACACATGTGTGAAGATACCACTTAGCATGTTAGAATTCAATCATACATAAAAGACAAAACAACAACATGATGTAAAATGACATGCTCATGCACTTGCTCAAATGCAAAAACTAATGCCACCAATGGATTGGTGGGATTTTTCTACCCCAACAACATATATAATATGTCTAGGTTACTGTAGAAAAATCATCACAAATATGCAAAACATAACCAGCCTAAAATGGAATATACAGAAATGGCAATTTCCAAATTTGGAAATGTCTAGAATTGGACTTGCCCGAATTGGAAAGATGCTCTATGCGAGAAATGGAATATTCGCTGGGAATAAATAAAAGAAAAAGGAAGAAAAGAGGAGAGGGTATGACAGGTGGGGTCCTGATCCCTGTGAGGCTGAGCAGTGGGCCCCAGTTGTCATTGAGACAACAGTTAATAGCCCACAGAGGAAAAAGGAGCGCGCCTGGGATTCGAAGCCAGGTCGCTACGGTGGGCGCACGGGCGGTCGACCAGCTCGGCTACGTGTGCGTGTGTGACAGAAGGGGGCCCGGCATTATTTGAACCAACCCAAAATGGTCTGCCGACGAAGAGCGAGGCGTGGCGGTGGAACTCGCCGGAGTTGGCTATAGAGACCAAACAACACGGCGGAGGGGTGGAAACGGTGCGCGGGAGGAACCCGCACACGAGACTGGGACGTGCCGCACCTAACGACGTCTACGGTGACGCTGGCGACATGCGACAGAGGTGGCCACAACGATGAGCACGGTGATGCGTGACAGGTCTAGGTGAGTGACTGAGGGCGCGGGTCGACCCTATGCAGCGCGGCGAATGAGAGGGACACTAGCGAGCGACAAACAGGGGTCTGGGTTCTTGCCGGAAACAAGTCCCGGCGGCGACGAGTTCAGCCTACATGAACACGGCGATAGAGCAGCCTAAAGAGAGGGGGAAAAGGTCAGCGAGGAGCAGGGGCTCACCATGAACACGCTAGCGTGATCGGGACGACGGGAAGAGGTTGGAGCAGGCCACAGCGATGAACGAACACTCGCGTTGGCCGGAGTCAAAGATGAGGAACAAGATGACGCGGACGGGGCCCTCGGCTCCACGTAGTCGACGTCGGGGAAGATGACAGACACGGTAAGCAGGGCGAAGGTCGACGGGGAGCTCATCGACAAAGCTGACGCTCCTGGATGCGCTTGGGATGCGGTCGGGACAGCGGATCTGGTGGGCTATGGTGGCCTGGCGGCGGCTGGAGGTAGAGGGAAACCCTAGTGAGTGGGTAGACAATGAGATGGGTCTTAAAGGGGGCTAGGGCGAGTGGGGCGAGCTCGCGGTGGCGCGGCCGTGGCCATGTGCGTGAGCTGCGAGAGGGGACCAAGGAAGGGGAAAGGTGGGTGAGAAGGAGAGCGGGGTCGCTGACGAACGGGCCCGACTTGGCCACGTGGCGATGCTGCGTCTGGGGCGAACGGGTGAGAAAAATAGGGGAAAGGACATAGATGCCAGGCGGGCTGCGGGCGCGCTGCTGGGCTGGAGCGCTAGGAGGCCGGCCCAGGTAGGCTACTGCTGCTCTCTTCTCTTCCCTTTCTATATTTCCTTAAACAGAAAGCAATAGGAAAAGTGCAGGAGGCTAGAAGAGGAGTTTGGGGGAGGTGAGAAAATCCTCATGCTCCTAGAAATGTGCACTATTTTACAAAATTGCTTTGGAGATTTTTAAAGGAAGTAAAATACTCAAGTTTGAATTAAATTCAAACTTGAGCCATTTTAAAACCTAACAAAATCAACTCCAAAATAGGTGAAACTTGGCACAGAGGTTTAGGGCATGGTGCTAGAATTTTGGGGAAAATATGAACATTAAAGGAGGAGTGAAAAATGGCACTTGCCAAAAGAAGGAAAGAGAAGGAGAGGAAGGGGGTGATGGTGCAAGAACCACACATGGAGCATGCAACAATACAACATGCGTGAAGACAATCACACAATGCAAATGATGAGGATGGAATGCAAAATGACAAGAGGCACAAATGCAATACTATGACGAGGCCATGATGCAACAAATAAAGGCAAAAAGAAACATGACAAGAAATGACAAGACAACGCAAAACCCCAAAATGAAACCACGAGGAGGAAACCACTTGGGATTGATGAAGAACAAGATGGTTATATTGCCAAATATGGAAGTTTACAACTGGGGTGTTACAACTATCCTCCACTACAAGAGGATCTCGTCCTGAGATCTAGGACTGAAAGAACTCTGCATATTCAGAACAGAGGCGATCCTCGTGCTCCCAAGTAGCTTCTCGGTCGAAATGGTGAGACCACTTAACTTTGAGGAATTTGATTGACTTGTTGCGAGTTTTGCGCTCGCTTTCTTCAAGAATGGCAACGGGATGCTCATGATAAGACAACTCTTCTTGGAGGTTAATCTCTGCGAAGTTGATAGTGCGCTCGGGCGCCTTAAAGTACTTGCGAAGTTGTGACATGTGAAACACATCGTGCACATTTGAGAAGTTGGAAGGGAGCTCAAGTTGATAAGCAAGGTCGCCTCTTTTGCCAATGATCTTGAAACGACCCACATATCTTGGGGCAAGCTTCCATTTGATATGAAAGTGTTGAGTGCCTTTCATGGGAGAGACGTAGAGATAGACATGGTCTCCGATCTCGAAAGCCAAGTCACGGTGCTTGCTATCATAGTAACTCTTCTGGCGCGATTGCGCGGCTTTGAGATTTTCACGGATGACTTTACACATTTCTTCAGCTTCTGTGATCAAGTCATTGCCAAGAAGTTGGCGGTCATCAGTCTCGGACCGGTTTAGAGGAGTATGACACTTTCTACCATAAAGAATTTCGAAAGGGGCCTTGCCCGAACTTGCTTGGTAACTGTTGTTATAGGAGAACTTGGCATATGGCAGGCAATCTTCCCACTTCAATGCAAAAGAGATGACACAAGCTCCGAGCATGTATTCGAGGATTTGATTTACTCTTTCAACTTGGCCACTCATTTGAGGATGAAAGGCCGTGGTGAAACGAATGTTTGTGCCCATGGCCTTCTGGAAAGAGTCCCAGAACTTGGAAGTGAAAGTGCTTCCACGGTCTAAAGAGATCAATTGCGGGATCCCGTGCAACGAGAAAATTCTGGAGGGGTATAGCTCTGCCAACTGAGCTGTCGTGATAGAATCTTTGATTGGAAGGAAATGAGCCACTTTTGTAAGCTTGTCAATGACAACGAAGATAGCATCATTCCCATGCTTGGACTTGGGAAAGCCAGTGACAAAGTCCATTTTGATATGATCAAACTTCCATTCTGGAATAGCAAGAGGTTGGAGGAGACCAGCTGGTCATTGATGTTCTGCTTTCACCCTTCGACAAACATCACATTCATTCATGGATTGAGCAATCTCTCGCTTCATTTGAGTCCACCAATACGACTGCTTGAGATCATGGTACATCTTTGAACTACCTGGATGGATGGAGAGGAGAGAATTGTGTGCTTCGTTCATTATGACCTTCCTTAGATCGCCCTTAGGAACCACTAGCCGGTCCTCGAAGAATAAGGTGTCCTTGTCATCAATGCGATAGCACTTGTATTTGGGAAGGCCCTTGGCAATACCATGTTTCACCTTCTTCACCATGGTATCAAGGAGTTGTGCCTCATGAATTTGGTCTTCCAAAGTTGGAGTGACTTGAAGGTTGGCAAGAAAACCTTGAGGAACAGCTTGGAGGTTGAGCTTGCGGAAAGCTTCACAAAGATTAGGTTGGAATGGCTTGAGGATTAAGCTGTTGCAATAAGCCTTTATGCTCAAGGCATCTACAATCACATTTTCCTTGCCTGGAGTGTACTCAATGCTTGGATTGTACTCTTGAATCATTTCTACCCAACGAGTTTGCCGGAGGTTGAGGTTGGGTTGAGTGAAGATATATTTGAGGCTCTTGTGATCGGTGAAAATGTCCACTTGCCTTCCCAACAAGAGATGTCTCCATGTTATTAATGCATGGACAACTGTTGTCGGTGTCAAAACCGGCGGATCTCGGGTAGGGGTCCCGAACTGTGCGTCTAGGCCAGATGGTAACAGGAGGCAAGGGACACGAAGTTTTACCCAGGTTCGGGCCCTCTCGATGGAGGTACAACCCTACATCCGGCTTGATTAATATTGATGATATGGGTAGTACAAGAGTAGATCTACCACGAGATCAGAGAGGCTAAACCCTAGAAGCTAGCCTATGGTATGATTGTTGTTCTGTATGTTGTCCTACGGACTAAAACCCTCTGGTTTATATAGACACTGGAGAGGGTTAGGGTTACACAAAGTCGGTTACAATGGTAGGAGATCTGTATATCCGTATCACCAAGCTTGCCTTCCACGCCAAGGAAAGTCCCTTCCGGACACGGGACGAAGTCTTCAATCTTGTATCTTCATAGTCCAGGAGTCCGGCTGAAGGTATAGTCCGGCTATCCGAACACCCCCTGATCCAGGACTCCCTCAGTGACCCTTGAACCAGGCTTCAATGACGACGAGTCCGGTGCGCAGATTGTCTTCGGCATTGCAAGGCGGGTTCCTCCTCCAAGTACTTCATAGGAGATTTTGAACACAAAGATAGTGTCCGGCTCTGCAAAATAAGTTTCCACATATCGCCATAGAGAGAATAATATTTACACAAATCTAATCTGCTGATGTATTCCATAGTGTGACACACCACAGCCAAGCCTTTATCCGAGTTGTTTCATTATCCAACATTAGCGCGTCATGCGAGGCGGTTTCCTTGGCACGTCCTGTCAAAGCAGAGATCGTGTCCCCTTATTCCCGGATTCTCATCAATACGGGCGTGGGTAACCCAACCGCGCCCTTGATTACGGCGCTTGGAGATAAGCGAGTTTACCAGGCTGGTGGGGACACGTAGTTGCGTCCACCCATATAAGGGGATAAGGATCCACCCTTTCACCCACGCCTTCTTTCTCCTTTGCCTATCCATTCTCGCGCACTCGAGCTCCAGCGCCCAAGTCCGCACTCCCACACCTCAACCTTCTCCAGCCATGTCCGGAGCGGGAGGCAAGTGGATGGTCTCCTCCGTCACGGAGGGACACATCAAAAAACTGAGGAAGGCCGAATACCTGTCAAACGACATCGTGCACTGGCTTCCCGAAAAGGGGCAGCTCATCCCCACCCCTAGGCCCCATGAGAGGGTGGTGTTCCTCCCCCATTTCCTCCGCGGACTGGGCTTCCCTCTCCACCCATTTGTCTGGGGGCTCATGTTCTACTACGGCCTGGATTTCCACGATCTGGCCCCGAACTTTGTCCTCAACATCTCGGCATTTATCGTCGTGTGCGAGGCTTTCCTCCGCATCCGCCCCCATTTCAACCTATGGCTCAAGACTTTCAATGTCAAGCCGAAGGTGGTGCGCGGCAACCAGGCGGAGTGCGGGGGCGCCATGGTGGGCAAGATGGCCAACGTCTTATGGCTCGAGGGCTCCTTTGTGGAGACCCTGAAGGGGTGGCAATCGGGGTGGTTTTACATCACCGAGCCGTGTGACCCCGAATGGGTCGCAGCCCCCGAGTTCCGATCCGGACCCCCTACGCGGCTCACCTCCTGAAAGGAGACGGGCCTGTCGTGGGGTAAAAAAGGAGAGCTGACCGGACTCCAAACCTGCATCCAAACCCTGGTGGACAAGAAGCTCAAACTTGTCAATGTAGTCCAGGTTATGCTCATCCGCCTGATCCTCCCGTGTCAACAATGGGCTTTCAACCTGTGGGAGTTCGACCCGGCATGGCACCAAACTCTGAGCAGGCTCTTCGACATGACGTACGAAGATGACTGGAAGGTGCTTTTCAAGGGCGCCGAGGCCCCCGCATCCGCTACCGAGGATCGCGGATTCAGTACGCAGCGTCACACTCATGCGGTAAGCTATTTTTTTTCCTTTTACAGGGTATCAGTTTTTCATAGTTTGACTCTATGCGGGATCTAAGCTCCCTTACCTTTGACAGGATTGGCAGGTGACCTCCGGACAGATCAACTGTCCGGCTCCTTTGCCCGAAGGCCCAGCGGACGCTCGCTTGGCGAAGCTGCTGGTTCCGGCACCCTATGTGGTTCCGGAGAAGAAGGCCGCGAAAAAGGCCACGGGGACTCGAAAGAGTGCCCGGCGCCAGGAGGTGTCGGATCCATCATCCGATGGTTCCGAGGCGCATTCCTCCCGTGAAGATGAGGAGGAAGAAGAAGAGACCTCTCCCTCTCCAGCGGGAGGAGAGAAGAAAAGGAAGGCCGCCCTCTCTGGGGAGGCCGGAGGGTCCAAGAAGGGGAAAACCCTTCCTCCGGACTACTCCACCGACGCCGACGACGGCGGAGAGGAGTGGCCGCCTAGGGCCAAGCCCTGGCAAAATCATAAGTATCCGGATACCAGAGTAATTCATAGTATTCGTTTATTGCACAGTTTTCCCTTATGTCAAAATATGTTTATGCAGCCCACCCAAAGACCGGCTCGACGCGTCGTCGAGCGGCTCACTAGACTCGTCGGATGTGAACTCGCTTCCGACGGCTTCCTCCCCCCGCCCTACGAACGACACCGAAGTGTTGTCCCAACAGGTTCCAAGCCGGGAGGAGGTGGTCCTGGAGGCACCGCAAGGCGACCTCCCGGACTCCAGGAGTAAAGGGGATGAAACCCCCCAGGGCTCCAAGTCCGGCTCTAGGCCGGACACCACTCCGGAACCTTCAAAGGTTCCAGAGTCCGGCGGGGGACCTCCTTCCAAGAGGAGCAAGCCCACCGTGCCGGTGACCCCCGTCCAACCGGAGGCGCCGGACAATCTGTTGGAGGCGCTCCAAGGCGCCTGCATCGACGAGGAGCACCGCACCATTATGAGCGCGGTGGTCCAGAAGGTTCAGTCCGTCAAGAGCGGACTGACTGAAGCTTGTACTAGCCTTTTAACAGGCTTTGAGGTAAGTAAAGAATGTGTAAATAATATTACCGCATAGACAGTAGCCCCTGATGCTCTATTTGGTGTTCGGGAAGAAAAGCCGAATAGAGGATCAAATAAAATTCGCAGGAGTCTAACAAAAAGCAGTCAATATGCGTATGCAGGCTTCTCTGCTTGCGTCCGCCGCACTGACTGCAGAAGTGGATGCGCTAAAGCAGAACCTCGAGCGGTCTGATCAAGAGCTCGGGCGTGCCAAGAAGCAGCTCGAGGACAATGAAGGTAAGAAATACCTTGTTTAAATATATATTAAAAGGTGCAATTGCAAAAAATGACAGGATTATCGTGGCTATTGTAGGGGCCACGTCTGAGGTGGCGACCCTTAAGCAAGAGCTGCTCGAGGCCGAGAAGAAGGCGGCCACGGAGCGCACCGAGCGGGAGAAGTATGGGGCCCAGGTTGGCAAGGTGCGGCAAGAGCTACAGGTTCTCATGAAAAAGCATGATAGTTTGGATCTTGACTCAAAGACGCGAGCGTCTGAGCTCGCGGCGGCCATTGAAAATGCCAAGTCTGCCAAGGCCGAATCCCAGAAGACCCTCTAGGAGTTGGATGAGGTGAACAAGATAGCGGCGGGTAAGGCATTCTTTATGCAAAGCAAACACATAAACGTGAGTTACTTGTTACTTACCCGAATCCGGAGCTCTCCAAGAGCGTTCACAGATCTTCCCCGGAGTGTATCCGATGCCGCCACGTTCTATCGAGCCGAGGAGGGTAGCTCGACAGAGAAGGTGTTCTAGTCTCAGTATGCTGAGGCCGGACACCCCGTGCCCCTGAGTGACCAGCTGAAGCAACTGGTCGAGCTCCACAAGGCGGCCGAACAGGCCATGAAGGGCCTCCTAGTTCGGCTGTGGCCTAGAGAGGCTCTGCCTGGGAGCTATTTCGGGCTGGTGCGGCGGCTGGTGGAGGCCTGTCCAAGGCTCGAAGTCATCAAGCGCTCCGTCTACATTGAAGGTGCCCGTAGGGCCCTTGCCCGTGCTAAGGTGCACTGGGGCAAGCTGGATGCTGAGAAGCTTGTGAAGGACGGGCCACCGCCGGGGAAAGAGCATCGCAAGCCCGAGAATTACTATAAGGATGTTCTGAAGGGTGCCTGCCTTGTGGCGGATGAATGTTCTAGGGATGTAATTTTTGAGTGAAACTTGCTCGTTTTGTCCTGTGCGCTGAAAACTTGTTCATATGCGCTAAGCAATGCTATTGGAATTTAAAATATTACCTTCTGTGCGACTGTTTATCAATTCTGAGAGATGGCGAGTCGTCGGCTTCTGCCCCCGTGCCGCTAGTGCTGGGGTGTTCAGGGATAAACCTGAGCGCTCTTTTTCCCATGTTTGGGTCCTTCGTGGGTGGCGCTCAGCCCAACGAACAAGGCAATCAGACTATAATGCGTGAACACTCTCACTTAGCCATAGAATTCTATAATTTTAAATTTCGGCGAAGCCCCTGGTATTTGGAAGACCGAGTTCGGGGCGCTATCCACGCCTTGGCCGGACAGAGCCGGCTCCTCGCCCTAAGTGGCATAAGTCTTTAGGGACTCCAAAAACCTCTCGAACAGTGACCAGCTCTCGCTTCATCATGACAGCCAGTTTTAGCTTTCTCCACTAAGGTGCTCGACTCAGCTCAACTGGGGCACAATCGCAGTGGTTCTCCTAGTGCTACCTTAGCCGATATAGCGGAACATAAGGCACCAAAACATAGGAGCTAGGCAAACCCAACTATTGACCCAAGACATGATTCGGAGCCGATGCATATAATGCTATAAGTTCGGGGTGCCGCACTTGTTAAAGTGTTCGTACTTCTCACACCATATTGAGGGGTACTAAAGCCCCTGGCGTATTTAGGCCGTACCAAAATGTACGGGTGCAATATGTCGTTAAGGAACACACACACACACACACACACACACACACACACACATATATATATAAAAGAGTAATGCAAAAATAGACAAAATCTATGCACTGTTTATTAAAGAGGGCTGCAATCAAAGCAGAACGATACAAATAATGCGATAAGCAAAAGGCTGGACTATGTAACATGTCCGTTCCAGGGGCAAGCTGCGGAATAGTATGCGAAACAGGTATACTCCTCGTGATAGAGACCACCTGGGAGTTCCGTAATGCGGCGCGGCTTGTCTGTTTCCCTGGTTCTTGCATCGTTTGTGCGGCAATTGAACTGCCGAACAGGCCTTCCGAAGGATGGAGTCCTGAAAGTAAGAGAAAATTAAAAAATCGGCAGCCCCTGGTACGGTTTAAGCCATGTTTCGGGCGTGCCGTGATGGTGCCCCTCCCCCTGTACCCATGGTATTTCTAGAGTGTAGTTATGTACGCGAAGTACTGGTGTCGCCTTTTTGCGAGGGTTGGGGTTGGGGCCACATTGCTACGCCTGCTCGGATCGTGCCAGGCGGTCTTGTTGTAGGTTACTCCGGGCGCACTTGACGGTGTCCGGTCGTTTAATGGCCGGACTGGAGAACTGCCTGGAGAGGCTGCTTTGTACTTCTGCTGCAAGGGCCGCCGTGTGCTCCTCCATTCGGAGGGAGCGTTCGGTGTTTCCATTGACCGTAATTACTCCTTGAGGGCCTGGCATTTTGAGCTTAAGGTATGCATAGTGCGGTACCGCATTGAACTTGGCGAATGCGGTTCGCCTGAGCAGTGCGTGATAGCCACTGCGGAATGGGACTATGTTGAAGATTAACTCTTCGCTTCGGAAATTATCCAGAGATCCGAAGACCACTTCCAGTGTGACTGAGCCTGTACAGTTGGCCTCTACACCTGGTATTACGCCTTTAAAGGTCATTTTGGTGGGCTTAATCCTCGAGGGATCTATGCCCATTTTTCGCAATGTATCCTGGTAAAGCAGGTTCAGGCTACTGCCACCGTCCATAAGGACTCTAGTGAGATGAAATCCGTCAATAATTGGGTCTAGAACCAATGCGGCGAATCCGCCATGACGGATGCTAGTGGGATGGTCCCTTCGATCAAAGGTGATCGGGCAGGAGGACCATGGGTTGAACTTTGGGGCGACTGGCTCTGCCGTGTATACGTCCCTTGACACGCGCTTCCGCTCCCTTTTGGGGACGTGGGTTGCGTATATCATGTTCATCGTCCGCACTTGTGGGGGAAAACCCTTCTGTCCACTGTTGTTCGGCGGTCGGGGCTCCTCGTCGTCATCGCTATGCAACCCCTTGTCTTCATTTTCGGCGTTTAACTTGCCTGCCTGCTTGAACACCCAACAATCCCTGTTGGTGTGATTGGCCGGCTTTTCAGGGGTGCCATGTATCTGGCATAAGCGGTCGAGTATTCGGTCCAAACTGGATGGGCCCCTAGGATTCCTTTTGAATGGCTTTTTCCGCTGACCGGATTTAGAGCCTCTGAATCCGGCATTAACTGCTGTATCCTCAGCATTGTCGCCATTAATGCGGCGCTTCTACTTGTTGCGACGCGACCTGCCACTACTGTCCCTGGTATCCGAATTACCAAGGTTCTTGGTCATATTGTTGCTACGAGCAAGCCAGCTGTCTTCTCCCGCACAAAAGCGGGTCATGAGTGTCGTGAGTGCTGCCATAGACTTCGGCTTTTCCTGTCCAAGGTGCCGGGCAAGCCACTCGTCACGGATATTGTGCTTGAAGGCTGCTAGGGCCTCAGCGTCCGGACAGTCAACTATTTGATTTTTCCTTGTTAGGAACCGTGTCCAGAATTGCCTGGCCGATTCCTCTGGCTACTGAATTATGTGACTTAGGTCATCGGCGTCTGGGGGTCACACATAAGTGCCCTAGAAATTGTCGAGGAATGCGGCTTCCAGGTCCTCCCAACAACTGATTGATCCTGTTGGCAAGCTATTAAGCCAATGCCGAGCTGGTCCTTTAAGCTTGAGTGGGAGGTATTTGATGGCATGGAAATCATCGCCGCGGGCCATGTGGATATGAAGGAGATAATCCTCGATCCATACCGCAGGATCTATTGTGCCATCATATAAATTGATATTTGCGGGTTTGAAACCCTCGGGGATTTGATGATCCATTATTTCGTTTGTGAAGCATAGTGGGTGTGCGGCGCCTCTGTACTGGGCTATATCATGACATAGCTCCAATGAGCTTTGTCTACTGTGTTCGGCCCTGCCGAATTTGTGGCCGGCATGATAGTTACCGTCTCGAGCCGTGAGGCGCCCACGCAATCCATAGATCGATCTTGTTTGCCTTGCCTTGTCCTCCAACATATCACGTAAGTCCGACGCATATTCCCGTGCCTTGGTATGGGGTGCGGCTTGAGTGGAGGGCCGAGAGGCCTCTCTGTCGCGGCCACGAGGTGGCCGGTCGGCCGCATCGAGTGCTTCCTCCTCTAATTGGGGTAGCAACCTGCGCTTTGGGTAGCTCTTGGAGGGGCGTTCGAGTTTATGCTCTTCGGCCGCAAGGGCTTCAGTCCATCTGTCGACTAGCAAATCTTGATCAGCTCTAAGCTGTTGCTGTTTTTTCTTGAGGCTTCTTGCCGTGGCCATAAGCCTGCGTTGAAAACGCTCTTGCTCGACGGGATCCTCTGGCATGAC
>NC_053024.1:634035447-634149956 GCF_003073215.2 Triticum urartu | reverse complement strand
TCAGCTGATGCCCACAGTCATTGTAAGTAAAATCTAATAGGTAATAAAAATATTAGGATGACAATCTGCTTCTCTGGCAAACTCAAAAATCTCCATAGCAGGCATTGGTCTATTGGGCAAAGTCAATTGCATAACCACTTAACTCATAACCACTTGCAAGCTTACTGCAACTTTCTTTTAGTTCATAACGGTCCAATAACTTAAAGGCCGTTGAACTCATTAAAAATCCAAATATATTTTTGAATCATTGGAGTTCTTCAAATATGCTTTTCAGTGAATTGGTTGCCACATCAACCATAACAAAACAAGAAAAAAAAAACTTCAAAAGCCTTCTGAGCTTGCAAGATTGCTTCATCGCAGTCAGTTTAATCAAATTGCCTCTTCCTAGGTGCACGGCGTTTTACTAGAAATGATGACTCTACACCCGTTTTAGATGCGATTTCTTTGGCAATGATCACACCAGAAGCAAACCCTTCATTTCTGTAAGTGCCAAAGTAATTCCTCATACCTTCTATTTGTGTTAAGGCAGACTCAATGCACATGGATAGTGATTGCAACTTCCTGCTCACTATAGCTACAACAAATAGAATATCATTCCAAATGACCCTAGCCTTGGGTTTGGTACCACTATCTTCACTTAACTCAAGCAAAGCTCCAAAGAAATCACATCTAAATGGGCGTAGAGCTATAATTTCCAGTAAAACATCGTGCTCCTAGGAAGTGGCAATTTGATGAAAGTGACTGCAATGAAGCAATCTTGCAAGCCGACATGGCTTTTGAAGCTAAATATTGTTTGGTTATGGTTGATGTGGCAACCAATTCATTGAATAACAGATTTAAAGAACTCCAATCATTCAAAAAGTATATTTGGATTTTTAATGAATTCAATGGCCTCGAAGTTAGTGGACTGTTATGAACTAAAAGACAATTGCGCTAAATTTGCAAGTTATTTCTCTTCAGATGATTCATCTAATGTTGGGTTAAAGGATCTAATTTTTGAGTTAAGTGTTATGCACTTGACTTTGTTCAATAGACCAATGTCTGCGATGTGGATTTTTGAGTTTGTCAGAGAAGCAGATTGTTATCCTAATATTTCTATTGCCTATTGGATTTTATTTACTATGACTGACTGTAGCATCAGCTGAAAGAAGCTTTTGAAAGTTGAAATTGTTGAAAAACTACCTGAGATCTGCAATGTTAAATGGCTTGGTAACTTAATGCACTGAGAAGAAATTATTAGATGAGATTGATATTGATACTATATTAGTTGCATCTTGGAATTTTAGAAGAAAATTTCGAGTTAATATGTGTAAATTTCTTTGTATGATTTTGGATGCACCTATTTTTTGGGGGTAAAAAATCATGTCTACTAAGGGCCCCGGATTGTAGTTTCCCCCGGGCCCCTGAAATCTCAGGACCGGCTCTGAGCGCGTACTGCAGCAAGACGCGCCCTCCGGTGATGCGAGGGGAGGGGGCGAGAAAGGTGGTGGTGGTGTGGACTGTGGAGGCGCTAGGGTTCCAACTTGCCTGATGTATTTCAATCGTTTTCTCTGACTAATCTTTGATGCTTTTACTATAATGGAATCACACCCATACTGTAATAGTGTGCTATCCTGCTACTAGGAAATCATGCAAATAATCCTTTACTTATTGGTTGCTGTAGATTGGTCCACTTAATGTTGATAGGTTGGATTTCAGTGATCATCATTTCTTCAATGATTATGTAAGTGTCTGCTATCTCTCTTCATGTTCTTTCCATGGTCGTTGCTAGTTAGGAGCTCCACATCAGCAAATCAAATCAAGTTACATGTACTTCCAGAATGACATACGCATGTCCAGCTGTACATGTTACCTGGCTTGGCAATGGGACTGTAATATGTACCATTTCTGAAAGTGAAGCAAGAAATTGCTCCCATTTTTGGCTGAAACAATAGTCTAGCTGTTGCAATACTGCATTTGTAATATATATTTTCTTAATACTAGCTTCTCTTTGTCATTCACTGCATGGTGATTGATTTTCTCTCCTTGTTTACCTACTATAGGACCTAGAATTAATCCAAGAAAGAGTGAGGCAGCTTGTGGATCAACATAACAAAGAGACCGTAGTCTTAGTTACTGAGAAGGTATTTTGCCATCTTAGAATTCCCTGCGTACAATTTTCCCGGATAATCCATTTGACTGCTTATTCCATGTGTTCTTCTCCCTATTTCTCTGTCAGGATTACGACCGTGATCCAGATGTCCTTAGAATGTTGGGCGTGAAGGTTTGGGTTCTGTCTTCTTCTTTGCAAATTATGGCCCTCAAGGAACAAGGAGAAGATGAATTGCTGAGGAAATTAAAAGACATTATCACAGCAACTAGGCATGTGGTCCAGCCATGAGTTGCTGATGGATCTGGTTATATTCGGCTGGGCATATCTTGAAGCAAAAACAGTTTTCCATTGGTCCTGTTAATTCCGTATAATGTTATATCAGATTTATCTGGTTAATTCAAATCCTGTTTTGGCGTTTTGGAACATGCAGTATTTTAGTTTTTTTTTCCAACTGGGTCAGTGGTCTGAGCCTCCAGTTAACTTGAACTGGATCTAACAAGATAATGAGGAGGGGATTCCCGTCTATTGCTCATGTGATGCTTTTGGTTTCAGTTTCTTTTGGAAAAAGTTGTTAGGTAAATATATCCATCAATACTCTGATATATTACAATGCTCACTTAGTCCTGTTGACATTCTGGTTATTACAATGCTCCTATTCTAACCTACACAATACTACAGTACATTCCAAGGTACTACGTGCACCTACTAATTACTAGTCATCTGTTGGTAAGAATTTCTATGACGTGCATTGCATTATGTGCTAGTAGAGCTGCAGAGCGGACAAATGAGGCATATCCTTGCGTGTTTTATCACTGGAGAGATGGGTGCATTTCTCCCCTCAATGCTTTGGGATATCTGAATAAAAAGTTCAGACTACTTCTATTTCTTCGTTGCACTTTTATTTTTTTGGTTTCCAATCCAAATAAACTTTCAAGTGTCTGTCAAGTCTTCCAGTTAGCATAAATTTCGCACAGCACAGTTTATTCCAGGGAAGTGTAGGTATATATACTGCGTGTCACTTTGGAAGATATTTTTTTAAATCGTGGGCTTCTTGACCATGTAATGTATACTTGTATAGCACTTATATACTCAAATTACCCAGCTCACCAGTCATGGAATTGTAAGGCAAGGACAGAAGCATCCTGGTTACTTACACTAGGAATTTTAAATTAAGAGAACAAAAGGAGTGCCTGTCTCCTAAAGTCAAATAAATGTGGGCATGTAGCATTGTGCATGGATTAGCGGTACTTGGTTAATTAGCTACCCATGTATTAGGTCTTTACCTAACTAATAATGAAAGAGGAGAGGAAGGACACTGCACATGTACTAGACATAAAAGACGACACTGTTCTGCTGGCAGGAGAGCTAGCTAGAGACGTGTGGCCGGCTGGCTGTATCAGTATGTACTGCATAACTTAGTTCATAAATATTGAAGTTCATTGGTACTGCTTTACTGTAGAATTGTACATGTAGGTGCAGATTCATAGCAGTACATGTAGGCACGTGCATATACTAATTACCACCTCTTGGTAGGAAATTATTTGATGTGCATAGCATCATCTGTATACTCAATTATAGCTAACTACGTATTACACAAGGATTCAGATTAACCGAACAAAACGAATGCTTCTCTTCTAATGGTGGCAGCTAGAGGTGTGCATGTAGCATTATGCATTGACTGATTAGCAGCAATTGGTTAATTAGCTCCCCATTCACTAGGGTAGGGTTTTACCTAACCAATAATGAAACAAGGAAGGAATGACACTGCACATGCACACATAAAACAATGCTCTGCTGGGCGGGGAGCTAGCAGCTAGACGCTGTAAGTATGTGAACATGTGCAGATAGAAGTATATCTGTACTGCTGCACTGTAGAATTGTACATATGGGTACTCAGCGCTAGCAGGTTACAAATTCACAGCAGGACGTGCATGCTTGAATTATTCCATCGGCCTTGCATATGCTGATTTGCATGTGCTGCTTCTTATTATAGTTCCTGTACATGCTACCTCCGGGCCGGAATATGTGTCAGCAGTGGCATATATTGCGAGTGGGTGTAGTATTAGTATATCTGCATGTCAGCATCTACACCGCCCGCTTGGTCTTTGCTTTAACATGTGCACTTCACCACTTATGCTTTAATTTTTACCCATAGGTGCATTTCCTCATTTCACACCATTATTCCTTACATGCAAGCACTGCATATATTTGTCATGGAATAATAATTATTATCATGTGCTAATTGGCCTAGTAGTAAATAATCACTTCTTGTTTATCAACCTGATCTTGATATGATAGTATAATATATGAGAGACATATTCTCTCTCTTTTCTGCAATGCTTGTACCCTACATATATAGGAGTGTGTGTACAAGACAAGATTAGATCATCACTTTGCCCTATCTACTGTCTGCTTGTGACCTGACTTGAAAGAAGAAGCAACCTTGTTCATGGTTGACGAGGAAAACTCCAATGCATGGCAGACTATAGGCGAGGCATCACGAGGCAAACATGAAATGAATATTAGAGATTTGGTTCTAGCGCTGTGGAATATGATTCACATAGATTAGCTAATAAGATCTTAATTTATGAACTATACATGGTAGATTGGTAGTGAAATATATAGCTATATATGTCCTCTTTCGCAAACAAGGCTATTTATTGCCTATATCGTTTGAAGATTTTTTTTTGAAAAATAATTTGTTGAAGAAACGTTAACAGATAATTAGTTTGGAACAACGATATTGATGTTTTGTCAATGAATTTGAGTTTCTGCTTCACATTTTGTACACAAAAATCTCAACAGCTCTTTGTTTCCTGATCAAACATCATGCACTATTTACGACTATGAATGATCCATGGAAGCACAAACTTCTCCAAGAAATCAACATTGAGAATTGACAAAATCACATGTATTGATAAGACTGCCCAATTAAGCAAATCACCTGAGATATCAAACATGGGAATCATAGAAGAAACTCTCCAAGTAATCCGAGCATAATCAAATTAAACACTTGATAGGAGGTACAAATTGTAACATGATTTGATTTGAGCTTTTGCAGAGTTCAATCGACATACATATATACACACATATGTAGAGAAACAAGCTTTTGGATTCGGATAAATTGACTAAGGGCAATCAAGAAGAATTAAGCACAAACGAAATAGAGACCGAGGGGAAAAAGAAGAACTGAAGCATGAACACTCACGCACACGATCGAGTTGGAAGTGCAAAATTAGAAGATTAAATCATGCAACTTTGGGAGCAGCAGCTAGCTAGTCCCAAGCCTAAGCTCTAGATCCACTTCTTGCCGGCCTACTCCAAGAAGGAGAGGGCTAGGGCTTGGGGCTGCTTTGGGTACCTTTGTATCACCGTCGTCAGCTCCTTGCATTCCCTCTCTTTCACTTGATGCTGGTGACCACCGCAGGAAGAACGGTAGCGCCACCGCTGGAGGCTGATCGACGACACGCCTGCGCTTCCTCCTTTCCCCCTCATCGCCGCTTTCCGAGGCTTCCTCAGCAGGCATGGAGATGAACACCTTGTTCCTGCTCTCTTTGATGATGCTGGATATATAGGAAGGAGAGGTAGTAGAGGGGCCTATCATGCTGGCCTGCTGATCCTGTGGAGATTTAGGGCGCACTGCCGCCCTATACTGCATCCCTGGCTGAAGGTGCTCATGATGATCATGAGGGCTTGTCGGCTGGGGCTGTGCTTGATGGTCTGGCGGGGAGACGCACTGCCGGAGACGAGCTCGGTCGCGGCGGTGCACGTTCATGTGTCCGCCGAGCGCCTGCGCAGACCGGAACTCTCGGCGGCAGAAGGTGCAGGTGTAGGAGCGCGGCGGCCACACGCAGCCGGCACCAAGGTGGCCCGCGGCGTCCCGCGCGAACGCCTGCTCCTCCCAAGACGGCTCAGCTGCTGACGCCGGCGCCGGGCAGGTAGCAGCTGTATTACTGGTAGTGGCGGCGCCCCACATACCCCAGTAGTAGTTGGCATCCATCTGCTAGGTAGATGGATCGCGGTTGCGGTGGAGTTCATGCCATGGGTTGGTTTGATCGAGCTCTGCACTGGTTGGTTGGTACCAGTACTAGATGGCTAGCTAGCTATAGCTAGTAGCCTAACTAGCAGTAGTGCATGCCAAGTTAAGATGTAGGAAGATGACCGCTGTTCTTTTTGTTGTTTGCGTTTACATGTATATGTACCACATGAGTAGTACTTGAGCATAGCTAGCTGGGAGATGACTACCATGTTTGATGTGAGATACACTTCCTCTACCTAGCTAGTTTACAGTGTTTTTGTTTGTTTACCACTAGCTAATATCTGGTTTATTAGTATATTGTAAAATCCCAGAGTTTTATCATAAATTCATCTTATTATTTGAAGATATCAATACTTAGTGTTTTAAAAAGTTTCACCAGACTTTTTCGGTAAAAAGTTTCACCAGACATATCCATAACGATAGCATTCTTTCAACTCCAGTGGATGCAAAAACAACCTAATTGTAATGTGCTTTAATTATACAATACTTTCACCTGCTAGTTAATGTGAACATGACTAATGTTTAGAACATGCATTATCAACCATTAATTTGGATTCTATCTCAATTTGCCTAATAATTGCACAATCTTTTTAATAACTTCTTATTTTTGTAGATCATATAACTCTATGTTAGGTTCATCTATCTATCATGAGCTAACATGTGTTAATTTGTTTGAGAAAAGGAAGGGTGAGCCTCCTCGCCTCTTCATCCCTGGTTAGCATATGTTAATGCTCAAGTGACAAATGAAATCTGATTATATGCTCAGTAATAATTTATATTTTTACAAACATGATACAAACACAGACGCTCGCATACACCCACGCACACTCACCTAATGAACGCAGACACGCACTCCCTGAGCACCTCTAAGAGACCGAGTCGACAGATCTAGAGGTTGATGAAGTCATCACAAAACCTCATAGTTGATGAGCACGCCATACCACAGAAAGAATAGCGCAGGAGAACATGAAATAAATTCAGGAAATATGCGATCACCCATACTAAGTCTAAGACTTGAACCAGGTGGGCTAGTTCCACCATAGGGAAGCTAATCATCTAAACTAAGCTTAGTTCACACATAGTGATGATTTGCATGTAAATTGTGTCATGATGTACCTGTAAATAAAAAAAGAGAGAATGTAATGTGAATAACTGCTCTCATTTACTAGTGATCGAATGAGAACATATGTGATTGCCCTGTGAGAAGTTGTCTTATGTTCTTCTACAAATGGACTATGTATCTTGTGATTGTTCTGTTCTTGCTTCTTCCGGGTCTCTCAACTTACATCCATCCGGGTTTGTGAGACCCATGTGTGGGTGTTTGCAGGCTAGCGTCTTGGGAGCGTTTGTCGGTCTGCATTTGTTGTTGGGTGGCTTCATGGGTTGGGAATAGTCTCTTTCCTTGTAGGGTTGTTGCCTGGTTGCATTTTTTTGGACAAGTTTCTAAAGGTTTTCACCTTTTTTGTAAATTAACTGGGCAACCCCTTTATGCTTAATTAATAAATGAGACAATTTTTTGCCTCTATTTCCAAAACAAAATGTCAATAAAACATTTAATGATTGTCCTCCTAGGTTGTTGATATCGTATACAGCATTCAGTAGGCATTCTTCTGTTTTATGGAAAATCCAATATGATTATCACTAACGAGCCATATGTGTAGAAGTGCATGCTCTAGGCAATGCAACGAAAAGACGAATCTGATGAAAGAGACTAGGCAATACTTTATACGTCAACACTCCCCCTCACGTATGGCTCCCTCAGGCCTAAACGTGGACCAAAAGTGGATTGCAATTTAATTGCGCCAGTCAAGACCTCTCGGATCCGATACCATGTAGAAGTGCATGCTCTAACCGAAACAACCAAAAGACTAATATAATGAAATAGACTAGACAATACATTTATACGGCAACAATATGTGATAAGGGGTCTGGCAAGCGGCTTGAGCCTTATGCAATATTCGTTCAGAGGACTGTTAAGCCATCCAAGTTGATAGAGTGTCACTAGAGGCTTGCCATCATAGATAGATCAAAAATCATGTGAAGGGCATCTACAATTGTTGATAAGACAATCTTTTATTATGCAATACATGTCATCTACAGAAGAGAAAAAACATGTTGTACAAACTATCTCTGATGACTGATGTTTGTACGCTCCTAAAATTATGGGATAGTTAATATGAAACTAGAGAAATAATAAATGACAACTTTAGCTATGACAGAAGACAAACCTATTGTTTTTCTATTTTCTCTCTTTCAACTCAGTAATTAACTTTAGCTGCAGTAGTGCTTTAGTTTTACTTAATCATTTTATTTAGTGTCTAGTTAATTAGTCTAAGGAGTTGATTTAATTTCTAGCGATTGCTTTGTAGTATTTGTAACCCTAGATTACTTAGGAAAAAAGTTGTAATTAACTATAGTGTAGCTGGAGTGGCCAGTCGCCTCTCCGTACATGTAGATGACAGATGACCCAGTCAGATTTATTGTCTGTCAAACTTGTTGAATGGTTAGTTTGACAACCGAATCTTAGTTTCAGTTTGACGAGTAAATATATTAACTAATCAATTATCCTGGCTGGCCGGCACATATGCAACGACTCAGCTGACAGTACGCATGTACCACCACTACTAAGCAACAACGAAGAAAAGCATAATGATGCACTGGGTAGTACTCCTAAACATGCGTTAACTTGCACTACTCAACCACCACTTTTTGGCCCTAAATTTGTCTTTCCTCTTGTTCCATCGATGGATGCATCCATTATTTATGCCCAAGTGACGTCACTGATCGATTGCAACTCTCCGACCAGTCCATATATCCAGATAGATTAGTCTCTCGTATCATAATAAAGTTGATGCTTGTGTGATTCCCTTTGCATGCCTTGTCCCCTTTAGTTTCTCACTATCTCTATTCTCTACTGATGCTGCGTGCAGCCACTCTTTATGCGATGATTGCTTGGTCGTTTCGTCAATAAAATCAGTGAAGTATGCCTTTTCTTTTTGTTTACAAAAATAATGTAGCCTTAATTTACGTGTGTGCAAAATGGGCAGATGGTAAGAGAGAAAAGGTAAATATAATTATTGTGTGGTTATACCAGAGAGCACGCAGGCCAAGGGCGATGAGATCCCGAATAATAGGATCGGCCTACGTCTACGTAGAAAATACAGTTACAGCAGACAGTACGATGTACAAGTTCTAACTCCCCCCTCAGCCGGAACTCCATGTGGAAGGATGTTCAGGCTGGACCTGAAATCAGTGAACACTTGTGACGGCAACCCTTTGGTAATATGTCCGCAAACTGAGAACTCGAGGGAACATGTAGAACACGAGCTTCACCGAGGGCCACCCGATCACAAACAAAGTGCAAATCGATCTCAATGTGTTTTATGCGCTGGTGTTGAACCGGGTTGTACGCAAGGTAGGGTGCACTGATGTTATCACAATACACAATAGTAGTACGCGTTGGTGGAAGCTTGAGCACATGGAGTAGTTGTCGCAACGAGCAGGACTCAACAAACACAATTTGCAACACCTCTATACTCAGCTTTGGCACTAGACCTTGAGATAGTGGGTTGCCTCTTTGATGACCAGGAAATGAGGTTTGTGCCAAGGAAGACACAAAACCCAGAAGTAGACTTACGTGTGTCCAGACATCCTCCCTAACCCGCATCGGTATATGCTATGAGATCCTTCGAGGAGGACTTGTATAGTTGAAGCCCATAATGTGACGTGTCTTGCAAGTATCGAAGGATCCTATTGACAAGTTGCATGTGAGTGTCACGTGGCACATGCATGAACAACAAGCTTGCTGGACATCATAGGCAATATCAGGGTGTGTGAGGGTGAGGTATGGGAGTGCGCCGGCCACGATAGTGCCTTGGATTGCAGAGGAGTTGACCTTCTTGGGAGGGCAGTTTAGAGCTGGTGTCTACGAGGGTGGAAATCGGCTTGCAATTGAGCATTTTGGCACGCTCAAGAATCTTGAGGGTGTACTATTGCTGGCATAGGAAGAGGCCGGAATGGTTGGCGGTGACATTCATGCCCAAATAATGATGAAGGCCACCTAAGTCGGACATGGAGAATTCTGACTTGAGAGAGTTGATGATGGAGGTGAGTGTTTGTGGAGAATTGGCCATTAGGATGATATCATTAATGTAAACCAACAAGTAGGCAATGGAGGGGTTGTGTTGCATGATGACTAGCAAGGAATCACTCTTCGAAGCACGAAACCCAAGAGATAGAAGAAATGCTTGAAAACAAAGGAACCACATACAAGGAGCTTGTTTCAAGCCGTAGAGGGACTTACGGAGGAGACACACATGATCCGGCCTTGAGTAGTCCACAAAACCAGTTGGTTGAGAGCAGTACACTATTTCATTGAGATCACCATGAAGAAATACATTTTTGACGTCGAGTTGATGTATGTGCCATGAGTGGGTAGCAAAGCTCAACACCACATGAATGGTTGCCAGCTTGACCACACGACTGAATGTTTCACCATGATCCACACCCTCTTGTTGCGTGAATCTGCGCATAACCCATCGTGCTTTGTAGCGTGGCAAGGAGCCATCCGTGTTAAACTTGTGGCGAAAAATCCACTTACCCGTGACAACATTACACCTGCAGGCTTAGGCACCAAAGACCAAGTAAAGTTGTTCATTAAAGCACTAAACTCATCTAGCATTGCTTGACGCCAATGGGGATCTTTGAGAGATGATTTGTATGTGTGTGGTATGAGTGAAATGGAGTTGGACGTGGCATCGACAAGAAATAATTGTTTGGGCATGACATCACCAATTTTGGCTTTGGTGGACATTTTGTGTGAGTTATGGGGGTGGTTGTACCTGGACTGCATGCATGGGCAGAGGTGACATTGGGGTAGTGGGTGGCGCGGAAACTAAGGTTGATTTGGTGGGGCAAGCGGAAGATGTGGTAGGGCCGGTGAGCATGCGATCCGAGGGGGATGCGGTGTCCAGCAAGCCGACCGGTGCAGAGTGCGAGGAGGTTTGATGATCGTGGGGGTAGAGGAGAGCGAATGGGAGGGACACACATGGCGGCACGAGGCGCGGAGTGCGTTGGTTGGTTGGGTGATCGGGCCGCGGCAGCCGATGAGGACAGATGGGTCCCGGACGAGGTAGGTGGGATGGGGGATCGAAGGGAACCAGTTGGGGGGTAGGAGTGCATCGGGATTTTCTATGGAGATGGTGTGCCAGGACGTGGGGGCGTGTACGGAAACACCGTTTTGTCAAAAATGGCGTGACAAGAGACGATGACGCGGTGTGTGTCTAAGTCATAGCACTGGTAGCCCTTGTGTTCGAGTGGGTAGCTTAGCGAAATGCACTAGGTGTAGCGAGGGGCTAGCTTGTGATCCATAGTGGCATATAGGTTGGGGAAGCAAAGACAACCAAAGATGCAAAGATGATCGTATCGGGATGCAAGCCGGTGAGAATAAAATAGGGTGTGTGGGGGGCAATGACACGAGAGGGGCGCTGGTTAAGTAAGTAAGTGTCCGTGTGGAGGGCTTCGACCCAAAAGGGTGGAATGAGTTTAGCTTTAAGGAAGAGGGTGCGGACAATATCGTTGGTGGTCCAAATGAGGCATTCAACTCTACCATCTTGAGGATAAGTGTGTAGGCAGGAGAAGCGATAAGCAATGCCATTAGAGTAGAAGAAAGAGCGTAAAGAGGAGGTGATGAATTAGCCACCATTATCGCATTGCATGCTCTTAATGATCACATGGAATTGAGTATGAACAAACGTGAAAAAGAGTTGTAAGATGGTGGATGTTTCTGATTTATGACGCAAAGGAAAAGTCCATGAATAATGAGTAAAATCATCCATCACAATGAGATAATATTGAAATCTAGAGAAGCTTACAATGGGAGAAGTCCATAAATCACAATGGATTAAATCAAATGGCGTAAATGTTTTGCTAGAGGAGGAAGAAAAGGGAAGATGTGGTTGACGACCTAGTTGACATGCACTACATGGTAAATGTGGGGCCTTATTACAGCCACTAAGTAAATATCTGGGCATGGTAGAAAGGGTGTGAGCATCGGGGTGTCCAAGGCGATGATGCCACAGATCCAAGGAGGTGGTGGTAGCGAGGAGTGCGGACGCCCGAGCCGAATTATTGCCAATGAAGGGGCAGAGATCGCCAGTACTGACGGAGATCGTGAGAACTTTCCGAGTGCGGAGATCCTTCACAAGAAAACCACATGGGTAAAATTCAATAGAGCATGAGTTATCCTTGGTAAGTTTACGAACTGAAATATGGCTTGTAACAATAGTGGGGGAAACAATAACATCAGTGCGATGAAAATCATGGGGTTGGAGAGTAGTAGATATTGTGGCCGTGACAAGGAGATGGCGCCCATTACCAACAAGAATGCTAGAAGGAACATGCTTTAATGAAGAACTAGACAAGGTCAGGTTACCTTGAGTGTCGATCACATGCGGGGAGGCGCCGCTGTCAAGATACCACTCGGGGGATGGGTTGGTGGGGAAGCCACCGTTCTTGTAGGCAGTGCTGAGCATGGTGAGGTGCTCCCACGATGGTGGCTGGGGCGGAGAGTACCGATGAGGAGATGAAGGCACGGGCTGATACATGGGGTACGCTTGGGCATGCGATCCTGGGCGAGGGCCGAGAACACCCGCGACATTGGGAGGCACCTAGCCCGAGCACGGGGACGGCAGCGCCATGCCGTAGGGAGCGAAGTAGCCCGTGAATTGGGAGAACTGGGGCTGGGAGCCCTGAGCGCGGCCCCTAGAGTTGGCTCATTTGGGGCCACGCCCAAGGCTACATCGTGGCCACGGTCACCAACATCGCCGATCCGATCACCGCGTCCACAACCAGACTGGGGGTTTGGCATATGTGGAGCACCCTGGTTGCGGTCGATGCCGTCAGCGGAGGAGAGGTCGGCGCGATCACCTTGGTCGCAGCCGCCATTGCCGAGGCTGCTACCACCCGAGGACCCATAGCCAGGGAGGGAAAACGCAGAGGCGCTCTCATCCGCGGCATGGTGAGCCATGGATTCTTCCGCCAAGAAGACGCGCGAGAGGACCGTGTCAAACACAGCACATGTACTTGGTCGCCTAGAGCGACTCGAATGGTGTCGAGACATTTGTCGAGGCTATGGAGGAAATGAGTGGTTAGATTGATCTCGGTGACGACGTTGTCAATGTCGGCGAGGCAGTCAGTGAGAAGATTCATGCGGCGAGCATACTTAGCAACCGCGAGATCACCCTATGTAACACCCCAGATGTAACTTTCCCTATTTGTACTCCAACTCTTGCCGTTTTGGTGTTAAGTTATATTTATTTCCTCGGGTTCGGGTTTTTGTCTCCGTGTGTTGTTGTCGTTGTCATGCATCTCATATCATGTCATCATGTGCATTGCATTTGCATACGTGTTCGTCTCATGCATTCGAACATTTTCCCCGTTGTCCGTTTTGCATTCCGGCGCTTCGTTCTCCTCCGGTGGTCATTTCTAGCTTTCTTTCGTGTGTGGGGATTAAACATTTCCGGATTGGACCGAGACTTGCCAAGTGGCCTTGGTTTACTACCGGTAGACCGCCTGTCAAGTTTCGTATCAGTTGGACTACGTTTGATACTCCAACGGTTAACCGAGGGACCGAAAAGGCCTCGTGTGTGTTGCAGCCCAACACCCCTCCAATTTGGCCCAAAACCCACCAAACTCTGCTACATCATCTAGAGCGTTCGATCACGATCGCGTGGCCGAAAATCGCACCTCATTTGGACTCTCCTAGCTCCCTCTATGCCTATTTATACCCCCTTCCCGAAAAATCCGGATCCCCTCATCCTCAAACCCTAAAAAAAACCATCTCCGCCGCCGCCGGACGTGTCCGCACAGGCCGGACAACGTCCGGATCCGCCTCCGCCAACCGGGAGCCGCCACGTGGGCGCCCCGGACCACATCACCGCCGCCACTCCCGCCGGCCCGCCCAGGCCCGAGGCGGGCCCTCTCCCGCGCCGAACCGGGCCGCCACACCCGCGCCCGCCGCCGCCTTCTTCCCCGCGCCCGGCCGCCGCCTCGTCGCCCTCCGCCGCCAAGCCCCTCGCCGCCAAGCCCCTCGCCGGCCAGACCCGGCCACCGCACTCCTCCCCGCCGCCTCGCGCTCCGCCGGCCGGAGCCGAGCTCCGCCGCGGCCGGCCATCTCCTCCTCCTCCTCCGGCCACGCCTCCCCGCACGGATCCGGCCGCCCCGGCCGTCTTCTTCTCCTCCGGATCAACTCCGGTGAGCCCCGGCGTCGAACCTCGGGCTCCATGCGATCCAGATCTGGATCGGGGTGAACAGTGAAACCCTAGGTCGTTTTTTTTCTTTTCTTTTTTTCTCCAAGTCCCGAAATTCTCAGTCCAAGTGCTCATGTTCGCGGCTCCGTAACTTTGCATCTGTAGCTCCGATTCATGCATATAGCACATCAAAATGTTCATTTCAAAGAGTACATCATTTCATTCCATTGCATCATTTTCATTTGAGCTCATCTTGATGCCCGAAATTCTGTTAGAAGAGGGCTACTTGAGTTAATTGTCAGATCTGCTACTCCGTTTAGCACTTTTGTCATTTTTGCCATGATTAATGTGTGCATGCTATGCCCATGAGTTCTATATGTGTTTTGTTAAGGGTTTTGTCATCTATCCAGAGGTGCAACCCATGTATTTTTAGGATGTGTGTGGTGACTTGTGCAAGCTTGCAAAGTGGTGCACTTGCTAATTCTGTTTTCAGGGACTTGGTGATTTCACTAAGTCCTGAAGCTGGTTATCTCATGAAGCCATATGTTCTTGTTGTTTCCTAGTGATCCGTGCCTCTTTTGAGGATGATCAGTAAGGATGTTTTGTTAATATTGTAGTGCTCTATCCATCCTTGTCTTTGTTTTCAATTATGGAGCACCCTAGCTTAAGTCAATCGAGCTCTACTTTTGCTACTTTGTGAATCTGGGCAGATTGTCAACTTGTTTGCAATTTTGCCGGTGATGTTGTAGTTGATCCATGCATGCTATGCTATTGTTCTTGCCATGTCTAGATTGAATTTTGTGCCTTCTTGATGGATGTATGCTTGTCTTGCCATGACTTGCTCTGTAGTGAGTGCATCGAGCTCGTAAACATGCCTACTTGAGTTATATTTCAGCATGTGCCAGTTTTTCACTAAGTCTGAAAACTGATTATGTTTTTGCTATGTTCACATGCTTGCAATTGTATTTTCTGGTCCTTTTTGGCTCAAGGTCACTAAGGGACTTTTGTTAAGCTCTTTGAGTAGCTCCATGCCATGCTTTACTTTGCCATTTTCAGGTCTGTAGCTTGTAGTTTCTTTGCTCCGAAGAGGGCTACCTGATCTAAAATTCCAGACAAGTGTTAATTTCACTAAGTCTGAGATCTGTTTGTCATATGCATTTTTGCCATGCTTGTTTGAACCTGTTAATGGATGAATTGGCCATAGCTCAGTGCTAGACTTTTGTTAAGCATCTTGTGTGCATCCCTTCCATGTATTTTGTTGTCATGTTTGGGTGCTGTAGTATGTTCATTCGTTGCATTTAGATGCCTACTTGCTGTAGATCGCAGACCGGGGCCATATTTGAATCGCTTGACATTTCCAAACCGTAACTCCGATTCCGACGTTCTTTATATTGTTTTCAAGTGATTTAATCTCATCTTTCCAGTGGAACACTTGGTTTTCCAAGTTGAGGCCAGGTTCATGCATTCCCTGTCATATCTTGCATTTCGCACCCCGCATCGCATCCCGCATAGCATATCATCATTGCATCATATTGCTTGATCCTTGCACGTGGTTGATTGTATCCTTGTTGCTTGTTTGTCTTGTTTGGGTAGATCTGGGAGACGAGTTCGCTAACGAGGAGCCCGTTGAGTTTGCTTTCAAGGATCCAGTCAACTCTGACAACTGTGCAGGCAAGATGATCACACCCTCGAAATCACTACTATCTTTGCTATGCTAGTTTGCTCGCTCTTTTGCTATGCCATTGCTACGATGCCTACCACTAGCTTGCAAGCCTCCCAAATTGCCATGTCAAACCTCTAACCCACCATTGTCCTAGCAAACCATTGATTGGCTATGTTACCGCTTTGCTCAGCCCCTCTTATAGCGTTGCTAGTTGCAAGTGAAGATTGGAGGCCTTTCCTTGTTGGAACATTTATTTACTTGTTGGGATATCATTATTTTGCCATGTTATCTTAATGCATCTATATACTTGGTAAAGGGTGGAAGGCTCGGCCTCTCGCCTAGTGTTTTGTTCCACTCTTGCCGCCCTAGTTTCCGTCATATCGGTGTTATGTTGTCGGATTTTGCGTTCCTTACGCGGTTGGGTTATAATGGGAACCCCTTGATATTTCGCCTTGATTAAAGCTTTTTCAGCAATGCCCAACATTGGTCTTACCCTTTGCCACCTAGCCTCTTTTTCCCTCGGGTTTTCGGAGCCCGCGGGTCATCTTATTTTAAACCCCCCGGGCCAGTGCTCCTCTGAGTGTTGGTCCAAACTAGAGTCCTGTGCAGCGCCCCCTCGGGGAAACTCGAGGTTTGGTTTTAGTTGTATGGAGCGCTCATCTGAGTGTGCCCTGAGAAAGAGATATGTGCAGCTCCTATCGGGATTTGTCGGCACATTCGGGCGGTGTTGCTGGTCTTGTTTTAACCTGTCGAAGTGTCTTGAGTTACCGAGATATCGAGTCTGATCGGAACGTCTTGGGAGGAGGTCTATTCCTTCGTTGACCGTGAGAGCTTGTCATGGGCTAAGTTGGGACTCCCCTGCAGGGATTGAACTTTCGAAAGCCGTGCCCGCGGTTATGGGCATATGGGAATTTGTTAATGTCCGGTTGTAGATAACTTGAATCTTAATTAAATTAAAATGAATCAACCGAGTGTGTTACCGTGATGGCCTCTTCTCGGCGGAGTCCGGGAAGTGGACACGGTGTTGGAGTAATGTTTGCGCAGGTTGCTCTCTAGTTTCTCACTCGTGCTTTGCCTCCTCTTCTCGCTCTCTTTTGCGAATAAGTTAGCCACCATACTTGCTAGTCGCTTGCTGCAGCTCCATATATTTACCTTGCCATACCTATAAGCTTAAATAGTCTTGATCGCGAGGGTGCGAGATTGCTGAGTCCCTGTGGCTCACAGATTACTATTACACCAGATGCAGGGCCTGATGATTCCGCTCCAGGAGACGCGTATGAGCTCAAGTGGGAGTTCGACAAAGACTCTCAACGTTACTATGTTTCCTTTCCCGATGATCAGTAGTGGTGCCCAGTTGGGGGTGAACGGGACCATGTCGCATGTTGGGTTCTCTTTTATTTTGGCGCCGTAGTCGGGCCATGAGTGTTTGGATGATGTAATGTTATTTATGCACTTGATTGACGTGGCGAGTGTAAGCCAACTATGTTATCTCCCTTTTTATTATCATATTACATGGGATGTTGTGAAGATTGCCTAACTTGCGACATATGCCTTCAATGCGATTATGTCTCTAAGTCGTGCCTCGACACGTGGGAGCTATAGTCGCATCGAGGGTGTGACAAGTTGGTAATCAGAGCCTTCCCCGACCTTAGGAGCCCCATTGCTTGATCGTTTTAGCGGCCGAGTTGTGTCTAGAAAAATGTTTTGAGTCTTTAGGAATTATATGTCGGAGAGATTAGGAATTCTTTTTACTTCCCAGTCTCCTCATTGCTCTGGTAAGGCATCCTGACGTAGAGTTTTGACTCTTCTCTTCTCAAATTTCACTAAAAAATTTTTTAGGATCACGCGGGTATCTTGGAATCGTTTCGATGGTTTTATGATGAGAACATTGTCTTGGTGCCTCCTGTCAGGGGTTTAGTGGAAGTGTCCCGGGGAGTTGAGCTCTGAGGTGTTGTCATCATAATTTTATCGTTGCAGTTCTGGAATACCTGAGTCTAGTACGCCGACATCGAAAATCTCTTTTATGCAGTTCGTTGGTGAGATAACCTCGACGCCACCCAGTACTGGGGCGGAAGTTCGGGAGTATCGCCATAACTTGTATAACGGATGCTTTTCGAAGGTTGAGGTAGATGGTTTCCGAAGGTTTCTTGGTTATGTGTTGAAGGATGGATACAGCTGGATGTAGGATTTGCTAGTTTGGGTGAGATATTATGCTTCCCCTGTATCCCCAACACCTGATTGCATAACCAGAAAGGTTCGGGAGTTTCATAGGTGGGAATTCTAGTAGCTCTAGTTCTTCTTCCACGGATATTGGTTTGAGATTGGGATTTCTTACCGATTATTCGTTCTTGATCCGTACCTTGTTGATTTATTTCTCTACCTTAATTCTACGTGGCTTCTCAATTTATGGATATGTGACCATTTCAAGAGGAATGCATTCGTTCATTTTGTTCGGATGTGAAGACTATATGTTGCAATTTTCATTCCGTTGGATTCAGCTTCAATATTGTCTATCATTGTGCTAGTGTTGGTCAACCTCTTCAGGATGGCTCCTCCAACGCGCACGACTCGGAATCCTGATCCGCCACCACCTCCACCTCCTCCAGAGGCATGGCAAGCTGTGATGGCCGCAACCAATGCAAACACACAGCTGATCATGCAAATTCTCCAAGAGCGCAATCAAGGCAACCAAGGGAATCAAGGCAACAATCAGAGTCACTTTGCTACACTCAACCAGTTCCTTGCTAACGGGCCAAAGACTTTCAGCAATTGTGTTGAGGCAACCGATGCTGACGATTGGCTTGTGGATCTATGTAAGCATTTTGAGTGCAGTAATGTCAGGCCTGAGGACTTTGTCAAGTTTGCTTCCTTCCAACTCAAAGATCAAGCTGCAGAATGGTTCCAGCAGTACAAGGACTCCAGGGGTGGACGTGTTATCACTTGGGATGATTTCTGTCGAGATTTCCGAGCTCATCATATTCCCCAGAGCGTGGTTGAAAGCAAGCGTGAGGAATTCTGCAATCTGAAGCAAGGCTCTTTGTCTGTCTATGACTACAACAAGTTGTTCCAGAAGCTCGCCCGCTTTGCCAAGGGAGGATTCGTGCTCGGCCATGGTGAGGGCCCTGGTATCTGATACCATGTTGGAGAGAATAGTTTCTGTCCTTGATCTGATTTTGTTACACAATACAGGTTATACCCGAGAGAGAGAGAGAGAGAGTAGGCCTAGGGCGATGAGATCCTGAATAATAGGATCGGTGTATGTACAAAATATAGTTACAACAGACGGCACAATGTATGAGTTCTAACAGTGGCAACCATCTAGGTCTCCCCAAAAAAATGATAGACAAAACCATAATTTATTGCAAAGATGTCAAAGAATTCGGTATGTGAAACAAAATACCATCCAAGAACTTTTTCGGGCCCAACAACATAAAAAACTAGTACAACAACATGAATATTAAAGATCAAGGCACAAACCAACACCTCCTTACTGTGTGCATCATGATGTAGATGCCGAGTACTTTCCTTTTCAAAAAAGAAAAATCAACACCTCCAAAGAGTCATCATTGGTTCTACTCTATCTACTTGTGAAGGATAGATATGGTCCAACATTACATATTTTTTCTGATGATCATTCCTTAAAAATCGGCTTAATTATCTCATATTTTAGTGACCTACCAAATAAACTATATTTTGCAAGTCAATAAGTGATTACAAAAAATCATAAGAGAATTTGGTAAATATTTATTTACACAATCATATAATATGGAATTATGGGCTAATGTACTAGAATATTTATACCCCGCAGCAACGCACGGACAAATACCTAGTTAAAATTAGAAAATCCTTCACTATCTTAGTACTAATCACCTTATTTCTTATAGAAGATGAACTCATTGTCATATATATGATCCCATTGATCTCTTTTTCTAGCTTCGCCTTTCACCTTGGATTAAGGGATTAAATATGAAGAGGATGTGGGACCATTAATCTATGCTAACTGGCATTTCCCAACAATAATGTATTGTTTGGCAGTTAATTATTAATTAAGTGCCACTATCTTTTCGACACCGCAGGCTGCTATATGATGTTGATAAGAATTTGCATCTGTCACACGTCTATGTCGCTAGAAACACTATTTGATCAATCGATCAATCGGGGCCCCGGCCGGGGGCAACAAAAGATTCTTGCGTTACTGTCTCTGTCGATAGCTTATCAGAGAGCTACCAGGTGCAAATGCATGTAGTCTGTTTAATTACAGGATTTGGTAATTCTCATCTTGAAAGAATTAGGGAGCTCTCATCTAACATCTATGTCATTTGATTAATTAAATAAAAAAATCATGTAAAATCAATGATGTAAAAGTCCGATGAAACTTACTCCCTCCGTTCACTTCTATAAGACGTTTCAAACAACTGACATTGAACTGTTTTGGATGCTGGTTGAATTGTCTACGATGTCGTCTTATAAAAATGAACAGAGGGAGTAGTTAATTCTTATTTAGATGAAAGCTAGCTACACCCTTCAATTAACTACACTAAACCAATGAAACTATCATATAAATTCATTTTTTAAATATAGCAATTCAGTTAACAGCGTGATCAATCAGCACACACACATAATTCTAATTAGGTTTCCACCCTATTTTATATATAAAGCAACAATCACAGTGCACGGTCGAGCGATATAAGATAGCGAGGAAGCCCTTAAACAAAGCAGATCAAAGAATAACCGCACAACAAAAATCAAACTGAAAAAAGATGCACGAACACTATAGAAAAATACACTTCCGTGATGATACATGTTTGACACAGTAGGTTACGTTTTCTGTCATGCATGTATATCCATGACAATTTTATGATAGAATCAAGATAGTCATACCTGTGCTGTCGTAGAAGTGTTTTATGACATTACCAAAATTATCATCATGGAAGTGTCCACTTCGATGACGATAAATCGCGCGTCATAGAAGTGCTTTCGTCAAGGGTGACCGACACGTGGCATCCACCGTAATGGGTCACCGTTAAGCTATCGGGTTCCGGTTTGGATCTGATAACCCATTAACAACCCAGACCAATGGGGATTTTCCACGTGTAAAATTCTCATTGGCCGGAGGAACCACGTGTCAGCTCACCGTTGGGACAGATGTCATCCACTCATTGAACATGAGGCGCCTATGATAGATCGACATGTGGCACGGCCCAACAGTGGCCCATTCCGGTGAAAAAGGCCGGCCCAGTAAAAATTAGCAGGCCGACCCATATAAGACCTACTTGTGTCAGGTCCATTTAAGCTCACAGCCCATAGGAGATGTGCCAATTCGGCACGTCAACGACCCGTTAACGATTTGACACTATTGCAGCCCATCGCGAGTTCGAGCCCGTTAACAGCCTGTTATATATTTGGACTTAATATCGGCCCGATGTGGTTTCGACCTGTTAACGACATTCAAGGAATGTGCCAATTTTCAGGATGTACATCTTTCGGCCTTTTAGCGACCCATTTAAGTGTTGGGCCAATTTCCGGCCCGGTGTGTCTTTTAGCCCATTGATGGCCCATAAGTGAGTTGGGCCATTTGCCGTCGGACCTGAGTTTTGGCCTTTTAACGGCCCATGCTCTTCATGGTCCAATACCAGCCCGATTTCTCTTTCATCCTGCTAAAGGCACACAACACAGTTGGGCCATTTACAGTATGACCTGACTTTCGTCCTCTTAGCGGCCCATGCTCTTCATGGTCCAGTATGAGCCCGCTGTCTCTTTCGGCTTGCTAAAGGCCCACAGTATAGTTGGGCCATATGTAGCCCGAACTTGGCATCGGCCTGTTAACGGCCCGTGAAATCAAATGGGCCCACCTGTTGCTCGCTTCGATGTTGGCCTGTTAACGACCCGGGAGGTAAGAGGGCCGACCATTAACGTTTGGCCTGGTAACGACCCATTAACTCAATGGGCCCACTCAAGTTTATACATGTCTTTAGGCCCAATTAGATAATTTGAGCCCATTACGACGAGCAGTTATGCACAGGACCAAAACCGATCAAGCAAAGGTACAACAAACAGGAAAAAACGTTGCACATCCAACATATATTACAGGAAATTACATCCATTGGGCAATCAAAGATTGATGCTAGTGCAAATAAATGAACAGAACCTAATGATCTACAACGTCACAATCTGCAACCTCAGCGCGGATGACGCCCATAAGCATGTGGGCAAGTTCTTGCTGCTTTGCTACACTGTCTCTGAAAACATTGATCAGTTGTTGTTACACACGAATGTGCACTTCTGATTCCTACACCATTTCCATCATTGCTTCAGCCATTAATTGGTTCACAAACATACATTTTTTCCGTTGCATTCGAGACAGAGGAAACTGGACAGATTCAGATGGCGATTTTGGCAGGCTTGTATTATTGAGAGTGGAAAGTGTCTCGACCACTGCATCATAACATAAAATTAGGAGGGGAACCGAAAAGATTAATCAAGAGTTATTGCCATATTACCTGGCCTAGATTTATTGGAAAGAAACAATGGGGTTGCCTTGCTGTTTTCAGAGTTTGTCTTTTTATCTTCAACAGCCTGCACCAAATTAACACACTAGCATTGCTATCATTGGCCAGGTCAGATAATAGGAAAGCAACATTGACGCAACGAACATTTGGTGAACCAGACCACACCGGCCTACACCAAATTAACACAATATGGCACATCTATCATCAGCTAGGTAAGGTAATATGAAAGCAACATTGACACAATGAATGAATGGGAAACCAGAGAAACACTACAATTCAGTAATGTGCATGATATGAGATAGTACACTCATGCAGCTCAGTATGCAAAACTACCGGGCAGTTTTCCTTACAAAAATCAACATTGTCGCCTTTAACATTTTACTACAACTGAATTTAGATCAGATAAAGGTTGGATTCACACCAATTAACAAAATACATGCTGAAGTAAAAATATAGTGATATACAACAGGTACTTACATCAGCATTGGAGCACAGAGAATTCCCACAAGATACTTTCCTCGAATACGGTCCCAGTACAGAAAGTCTTCTAACCTTTAAGCTTATTTTATAAAAGAGAGATGGGTAAGAAACATGTAGAAAATATGATCAGAATGCTATAAAATTTCATGATGCGAGGATACGCACACGCTTCTTAGAATGGAGTTGACATATTTTTGCTGGAATCTGCTTATTATCAGTGGGACTTGGGTTTCTCTGTGCTGGAGCAGTATCTATGAAAACTGGAGTTGTTTATTATCTCCTGGCATTTGGATCTTTTGAAAAGACCTGGTTTGTAACCCTTCAGATTTTAACATAGCCGTCTTCCCCTTGCATGCCTTATATAGAAGAATGATGCTTCAATTATAAAACATGCTACAGCAGAGATGGAATAGGAACTAAAAAATATAAAGGCATGACATATTGACATGTATTCCCTCCATCCGAAAATAAATGGATGCGTCTAGGCGTATTTCAGTTCTAGATACATCCAGTTTTATCCATTTCTGCGACATGTAATCTGGACGGAGGGAGTATGATGTAAGAGTTAGGGATACGATGGGACAACAGTGTAAAAAAACACTAATTGAATGTAAAACTGTATGGTAGCGGAATACATACAGGAAAACACTAAGGCCCTGTTTGATAGCAAAGTATTTTCTAAGTATTTTGAGAATACTACAGTTTTTGAGATTACCACAGTTTTATTTACAATGAGCTGTTTGGTTGTCCCTAACAACTGTGCTTTTAATATTGTAGTATTGGGCAAACTGCAGTTTTTTCTCTACATAAAAAAGAACCCCAAACCTCTTTTTTAAAAACAGAGCTGCTGAGTGCTTAAACACAACGGCTAAACAGCAAAATTTACAGCGTTATGCGGCAACAACCAAACAGGTTCTATGTATTGTGAATACTACAAAATACTCTGTTTTGATAAAACTATGGTATCTCACACCTACAAGCAAAATTACTGTAGTTTTTGATACTTTGGTTTATATAATACTTTGCTATCAAAGATAGCCTAAGGCAACATATGCGTGTGTGATTGGGAAACTAAGATGGCATTGCAAGATACCACTAGCTAGAACATCACTTCAATGTAAAAAAAAGAATATGGTATGGTAGACAGATGAAGTACATGTTGGGGAACGTAGTAAATTTCAAAAAAATTCCTATGCACACACAAGATCATGGTGATGCATAGCAACGAGAGGGGAGAGTGTCGTCCACGTACCCTAGTAGACCGTTAAGAGGAAGCGTTATGACAACGCGGTTGATGTAGTCGTACGTCTTCATGATCGACCGATCCTCAGTACCGAACGTACGACACCTCCGCGTTCAGCACATGTTCAGCTCGGTGACGTCCCGCGAACTCATGCTCCAGTAGAGCTCGGGGAATAGTTTCGTCAGCACGACAGCGTGGCGATGATGTTGATGAAGCTATCGTTGCAGGGCTTCGCCTAAGCACCGCTACAGTATGACCGAGGTGGATTATGGTGGAGGGGGGCACCGCACACACCTGGGAGAGATCAATGATCAACTTGTGTGTCTAGAGGTGCCCCCTGCCCCGGTATATAAAGGAGCAAGGGGGGGGAGGAGTGCTGGGGAACGTTGCAGAAAACAAAAATTTTCCTACTCGTTTCACCAAGATCCATCTATGAGTTCATCTAGCAATGAGTCATTGGATGCATCTACATACCTTTGTAGATCGCGAGCGGAAGCGTTCAAAGAACGGGGTTGATGTAGTCGAACACGACGTGATCCAAATCACCGATGACCAAGCGCCGAACGGACGGCACCTCCGCGTTCAACACACGTACGGGACGGGAGACGTCTCCTCCTTCTTGATCCAGCAAGGGGGAAGGAGAGGTTGATGAAGATCCAGCAGCACGACGGCGTGGTGGTGGATGCAGGGCGTCACAGTAGCAGGGCTTCGCCTATACTACGAGGGAGAGACGTAACGGGGAGAGAGGGAGGCGCCAAGGGCTGGTATGTCAAGTCCCTCCTCTCCCCCACTATATATAGGAGGGCCAAGGGGGGTGGTGCGCCAGCCTAGGAGATCCAATCTCCTAGGTGCGGCAGCCAAGGGGACGTTTCCCTCCCCCCCAAGGCACCTAGAGGTGCCTTCCACCATTGGGACTCTTCCCTTAAGTGGAACCCTAGGCGCATGGGCTTTTGGGGCTGGTTCCCTTGGCCCATATAGGCCAAGGCGCACTCCCTACAGCCCATGTGGCCCCCGGGGCAGGTGGCCCCATGTGACGCCCCCGATTTGACCGTACACTAATCATGCACGCAAATGTGTACGATCAAGATCAAAGACTCACGGGAAGATATCACAACACAACTCTACAAATAAAATAAGTCATACGAGCATCATATTACAAGCCAGGGGCCTCGAGGGCTCGAATACAAGAGCTCGATCATAGACGAGTCAGTGGAAGCAACAATATCTGAGTACAGACATAAGTTAAACAAGTTTGCCTTAAGAAGGCTAGCACAAACTGGGATACAGATCGAAAGAGGCGCAGGCCTCCTGCCTGGGATCCTCCTAACTACTCCTGGTCGTCATCAGCGGGCAGCACGTAGTAGTAGGCACCTCCGGTGTAGTAGGAGTCGTCGTCGACGGTGGCGTCTGGCTCCTGGGCTCCAACATCTGGTTGCGACAACCAGGTAGAAGGGATAGAGGGAAAGAAGGAGAAAGCAACCGTGAGTACTCATCCAAAGTACTCGCAAGCAAGGAGCTACACTACATATGTATGCATTGGTATCAACTGGAATAAGGCTATTATATGTGGACTGGACTGCAGAAAGCCGGAATAAGAGGGGGATAGCTAGTCCTTTCGAAGACTACGCTTCTGGCAGCCTCCGTCTTGCAGCATGTAGAAGAGAGTAGACTGAAGTCCTCCAAGTAGCAACGCATAGCATAATCCTACCCGATGATCCTCCCCTCGTCGCCCTGTGAGAGAGCGATCACCGGTTGTATCTGGCACTTGGAAGGGTGTGTTTTATTAAGTATCTGGTTCTAGTTGTCATAAGGTCAAGGTACAACTCCAAGTCGTCCTGTTACCGAAGATCACGGCTATTCGAATAGATTAACTTCCCTGCAGGGGTGCACCACATACCCCAACACGCTCGATCCCATTTGGCCGGACACACTTTCCTGGGTTATGCCCGGCCTCGGAAGATCAACACGTCGCAGCCCCACCTAGACCAACAGAGAGGTCAGCACGCCGGTCTAAACCTAAGCGCACAGGGGTCTGGGCCCATCGCCCTTAGCACACCTGCATGTTGCGTACGCGGCCGGAAGCAGAACTAGCCCCCTTAATACAAGAGCAGGCTTACGTTCCAATCCGGCGCGCGCCACTCAGTCGCTGACGTCACGAAGGCTTCGGCTGATACCACGACGCCGGGATACCCATAACTACTCCCGCGTAGATGGTTAGTGCGTATAGACCAAATGGCCAGACTCGGATTAAATATCCAGATCTCGTTAAGCGTGTTAAGTATTCGCGAACGTCGACCAGGGCCAGGCCCACCTCTCTCCTAGGTGGTCGGAACCTGCCCTGTCGCTCCGCCTCAAAGATCCACTCGCGGGTGCTCCTCAAGCCGACCCGTCTTTAGTCACCACATGTATCATGTATAAAGTATATAGTATATACCCGTGATCAACTCCCGAGTGATCACGGCCCGATAGTATAGCATGGCAGACGGACAAGGATGTAGGGCACTGATGAAAAACTAGCATCCTATACTAGCATTAGGATTGCAGGTTAGGTACACAGTAATAAGCAAAGGACAGGGCTATGCATCAGTATAGGAATTAACGGAAGCCAGTAACATGCTACACTACTCTAATGCAAGCAAGTTATAGAGAAGGAGTAGGCGATATCTGGTGGATCAAAGGGGGCTTGCCTGTTGCTCTTGGCAAGAGAGAGGGGTCGTCAACGCCGTAGTCGAACTGGGCAGCAGAGCAAGTGTCGGTCTCGTAGTCTAACGGAGAGAGAGGGGGAAGAACAATGAATACCATGTAAACAGATGCATATGGATGCATGACAATGACAGTAACGATGCTAGCGTGCCTAACGTTGGTATGAGGTGGTACGGTTAAGGGGGAAACATTCGGGAAAATATCCCGGGGTTTTCGTGTTTCGGCAGAGGAGCGGAGGGGGAAAGTTGCGGGTTCGATAGGTTAGGGGTGTGTGGCGGACGAACGGACTGCGGTATCGGAATTCGTCTCGTCGTTCTGAGCAACTTTCATGTTGAAAATTATTTTAATCCGAGTTACGGATTAAAAGATATGATTTTCTAAAGATTTTATTAATTTCTGGAATTTATTAATTATTTAATAACATTATCCAGAAGTAAAATGATGACGTCAGCATGACATCAGAATGATGTCAGCAGTCAACGTTTGACCAATTGACCTGGGTCACCTGTCAGGTGGGTCCCAGGTGGCTGCTGTTTACCTAATTAACTTACTGTTTCGTTAATTTTAATTATCTAATTAGATTAATTAACAGGATTAATTAACTTAATTATTTAGTTAATTAATTAATTAATTAATTAAATTCATTTATTATTGTTTTACTTATATATTTATTAATTTATTTATTTATTATTATTATTATTTTTAAAACCATTTTATTATTATTACTTATTTCATTTTCGTTCACAGGGGGGTGGGCCCCGTTTGTCTGAGGCACAGAGGCCTTGCGGGTCGGGCGTGCGGGCGTAGGGGCGGGCGCCGGCCCGAGCCAAAGGAGGCGCTGGGGCAACGGGGGCTGCGGCGAGGTGCGCTGGGCGCAGCGGGCGCCCGCACTGGATGCAACCAGTCAGGGCCACGACGAGAGAGGGGGGGTTCGCCGGCGTGGCAGTGGCGAGGCCACGGCGGGAAAAATGGGAGGAGCAGGGCGCGGGCGCGGTCGCCGGTACGGGGGAGCCACAGCGAGGAGGTGGCTGGCCGGAGCGGGGCGGGCACGGAGCGGAACGGCGGACGGCGGCGGCCACCGCAGGCATCGTGCGGCCACGGGGAGGAGGGGGGGAGAGGGCGCGGCCACGGGCGCGAGGGCCACGGTGAGCGCGGGGCGCGTGCGCGCGCACGGCCAGGGCGCAGCCGGCGCGTGCGGCCCACGGCGGGGCGGCAACGGCGTAACGGGGGGGGGGTACGGCGCGGTGACGGAGAAGGGAGAGGAGGGAGCTCACGGGGGGGAGTAGGGTAACGGCAATGGGCTCGGGGACGGTCGGGGGGGTCCGATGAGGGAGAGGACGAGGACGACGTCGGCGGTGGTTGCGCGGGCTTCGGGCGGCGGCGCCCAATCGGCGAGGGGCGGCGCGGATCGATCCGGCGACCTCGGGGTTGGTGACGGGGCGAGGCGACGGCGGCGATGCGGGTGGGGGCTGGCGGAGCGCCGGCGTTGGGTGGTTCGGGGGGGACGGCGGTGGTCTCCTCCCGATCCAGATCGGGGGAGAGGGGGATATTTCGGGGGAGGGGAGTGGGGGCTGTCGGTGGGGAGTGGGGGGGAGTGGATAAGGGAGAGGACGTGGGGGCCGACCTGGGCCGGCCTGTTGGCCCGATGGCCAGCGGGGGCCGCGGTCCAGCAGGGGGGGGGGCTTCTCTTTCCTTTTTTGTTAGTTTAGTTTTTTTCTTTTGTATTTTCTTTTCTTTTATTTATTTTCTTTTCTATTTTATTTTAAGTTCCCTTTTATTACAGTTTTATAAAAACACTAGCACCTAAATTTGTATTTATAAATATACTACTGCCACCTTAATTCTCAACCGAAAATAAAATAGTTTAATATTCTATAAAATTCAATAGGCATGTATTTAATTGTTTTAACTACTGTTTTAATTATCTTAGAGCCTTTAAACACTTTATCAAAGTTTGGTTTCTCCACCATAATTACCTATGCATTATTTAGTTCACTCCGAACATTTTAGTTTTAAAGTTTGGAAACTTTTGTTGTTTGCCTATGTTTTAAATTTGAATTTGAATCGGGTTCGAATCAACGTGAGTTTAATCACAGTAATGGAGGTGACGTGGCATCATTAGCTTGGGATTACTGTAGTCTAATTATCCGGGCGTCACAATTCTCCTCCACTACAAGAAATCTCGTCCCGAGATTTAAGAGGGGAGTAATGGGGAGGGGTTCTGGTTATTCTAATGGATCTTCTTGAAGAAGTTAATCCCTTTCGTTGATGACTTCAATTCTTTATCCCAAAGCATCATGATGAAGTTGTCGTCCTTTCTTCGGGGAGCTCCATCGTACTTACGAATAGGTAGGGGGCAGCTCTACAATGATAGGATGTTATAAGGGAAATTCATCTGGGGGTATCCCAGGAATAAACATATGAGTATCTCTCGAGTTGAACAAATGACACACATCGAGAGCAAAGTAAGACGATAATAAGAGGTTTCAAGCGGATAGGCAATCGTTCATTGCCTGAAGCAGAGTGCGGAAGGGGTTCAGAGCAACGAGAATAAGTATTGTGTCTGATACCAGAATAGATCAACAAGCAAGTGGCCCGTGAATTACATACAAAGTCAAGCACGAGGGATAACTCTGACAACGGGGTGTACAAGAGAGTCAGGTTTCGATCCTGTGGAACTGTGGGTTATGGGCCCACCATGTGGGTTAAAAGCAGGAAGGCGCTAATATTTGCACGGTCAAGATAACAAGGTATGTCAGAGGATAGCCTGTTGGTTTTGTTGTCAACAATGTCGGTACCAAGGGCGAGGGACGAAGAGAACCATTTTCCTGCTCGTTGAACGAGGCGGACCAATAGGCAAAGTTCTCGTCCATCAGCGGTTCCGGAAGTCATCAATAGTAGAAACAGGGTTACACCAGACAGGAAGGTACACCGAGGTGTTTACCTAAGCAGGGGATTACCACTGCTCGGTTAAGTAGTTTACAAGTAAGTTTGAACAAAACAACGGGAAGGAAAATGTGCTTAAACACGTATATCAGGGGTATATCCTTCCCAAGGACAAGCAGAGCATGATATCCGTGACAGGATATTATGTAGAAAACTCCTTAGGTAGGGGAGAGAAATTTCATGATATTACCCATACAACGGTGTTTGGATAATTGAGCAGGAAACATTTAACATTGGGCTTCAAATGTTCTTGTTGAAAATTGGAGTACCATAGACATGCCTCGAGATAGCATTGACATGGTCTTCAAGCAAAAGGTCAGACTTTGGATATAGGAAGGATCCATTAGGAACAACTTGTAGGATAAGTCTTACAATTTCCTCAGGGAAGAATGGCTAAACTTGCTAAAAAGTATACTACAATAATAGGTCCTCCACCCAGGGGGGGGGTGCTAGGCATGACATCATGTTACCGGGTCATCAAAGGACCAATGTTATAACTCTTGAAAATATGTTCCAACCATCATATCTGACCGAGATTCAGATCTGATTGGTGTCAGGATAACTCAGACTCGGGATGCCTGAGAAGAAAGGTGTAACACACATTGTCGAGATGACATTGTAAGATTCTCGGGAATTGAACTATGGAAGCAAGTTCTGAAACAAGAGTTCTCCACTAATCCAAGGAGAGATGAGGAGGTGGCTGATGGAATCAGCGACAATTCATCGAGATTAACAAAAGATGGATTTTCACAATTAAGTGAACAAGGAGATAACATTTGTCAGATCAAATGATATAAGGAAGTACGCTCACGGAAAACATACACAATTGAACATTGGTTGAAAGGTGCGCCCAAAATATGGGTTGGGTTGCACGACCAATGTCAGAATGGTGATTCAATAATCCATAGTCTAAGAACGAACGGCCGACCATTAACTTCAAAGCAATAGGGTTGCTAGAAGGGCAGAATCCAAACAGCACCGTTCACCTGTTGGTATCCCGGTTAGATCCAACACGTGGACCAAGAAAGAATGGCGATGGTGATAAGTATTACCTGTATCAAGAATTCTTAGGAGGTGGTGAAATTCTCACGACATTCTTGACATAAAAGATGGTAATACTCCAAGGTATCGAAGAATAATTGCTGGATAGCACGGGTCTCCAGGTATAACACAAAACACGAACAAGTTTGTGTTGGAGGGAAAGCAATAATGTTGTCGGTGATAACACAAATCATCGAGGGACAAGGATGGTTACATGTCATTATACATTTGGTTGATATCCTAGAAGGAATCAAAATGTTGTTTGATGACCACGACAAATTTAGTCGAGAGGCTCCACGAAGATGTAATCGATCGGCGATGACATCAAGTGAAAGGAATGATGAAGCGAATGGTTATTGGAACCATGGGTATGACACAAACTCGAAATCAAGTTTGCTGTTCAGGGAGAAATGATATAATGAGGAAAATCGACGTAAGCTTAGCTCATCGTCGAGAATTGTGCTCCGTGAAGGACCAGGTAGCACAGTTAAAATTTAGCACAATGATGATATAGCCGATCAGGCTAGGAATGACTTAAATGAATATTAACTCGTAAGCAACAACATTTACTTAAGAGTTATTGAATCAGAGTGCGGACTCGATTCACTTATTCGATGTTCTTGGTTGACGACAACCCAGAACCTAGGATCAATTGGATCCGGCGAGTGATAATGGTTTATGAAGAACCCATAAGAAGTTATGATGTCCCATGATATTCCCGAGATACCAGGGTGTAATACTCGACAGTAGATCAAAGTAAAGGTTGGACTGGTGTATTGGTCCACACAAGACAAGTGCTTAAACTTGCCCGAGAAATGGGGTCAAAGAAGAACATATGGTCGGAACCACGATTGCAAGGATCAATTCACAGATACCAAATGATATTATAACAAGGAGGATAGTTATTATTGCAAGAAGCTTCCACGATAGGATATACATCATGTCCATGGGCATGAACACAAGTTCAAGGTCGACTCCCACTTCTTCAATGCATAACCTTTCATTCACTGCTCTAGATAAAACTGATTTCAGTGTCAAAACCTACCTGGTGAATTATCAGAGGAGTATGACCCGTGAAAACTTTCGAGTTCACACAGTTTTAGAGAAGGCATATGTTCAACCCATAGGGGCTTCTTAGAAACATATACCACAAGTTTCATGAGTAAATATTACCAGCTCGAAAGCAGAGCATGGTTGGCAAAAGGAGAGGATACAAATTACAAAAGGCATTATGTATCGGAGAAAGAACTCACAAGGTGATTAATTATGAAGGACATTGTCGGATAATAATCCAACAGTGGATATGGTGACCCACAATGGAGCTGATGTGAGTATCAATACCCAATCAGAGGAAGAAAGAATGCAAATGCATCGTTTTACAGAATATCTGAATAATTCAACGTTTAAATAACAAAGGAATTATGATTTTCAAATCAAGGGATCAGGAGCAAACGCTCTGATCAAGGACGGACAAGTTGAATAGACTTAGGGGTACAATCGATGGAATCTGATTGGCCGAGGACCAGCTCACGTTTTAAATGACATCTGAGCTGGAAGGATGAATTCTATGATCTGAGTGAGGATTGCGAGCATTCGCAACATATTGAGTCAATGGACTCAAAATGATATTGACAAAGGTTGCCAATAAGATTACTATACTTATGGGATTAACCATAATGCAAGCAAGCAAGAATTTCAGAAGATCGAATGGTATTTCGAAGAATTTTGTGAACTGCATGAATATCTGGGGATGAGCGGATACTCGATAAATGTGAGAATTTTCCATAGGGGTATTCAGGTGACAAATAACTGCAAGGCAGTAAGCTTAAAGGATTATTGAAACATCGACGAGTATTTCGGGGTATCTTGTAATAACAAGACAACTGGGGATGAATGTAAGAATAACAACTGCAAGTAGTTATCCATAAGGGTTGATGGTGGAAGGGGAATTGCAAACGCGATGAACACAAGTTCTCGGGTTAACAGCGGAGAGTATCTTCAGGGTCTTCACGTGTAGCAGACGATCATCAGTAATATGGGGCTCTCCGGGTGAAAGTGATAACGAGATCCTAATGTTAGATTTAGTAAAATTCATTTAACCCGAGTAGAAGAGAGCTCAGAGTCCCAGAGTAAGGATCGAGGAGTAAAAGATCCTAATACCACCCAGATGGCGACGTGGACCCGTAAGGCACACAGCCATGTTAGTAAAAGTTTTGCAATGTCTAGACTCGACTTCGGCCAAGGAGTGTGGAAGGGGGAATTCCTACAGGCAGTCGGCTCTGATACCAACTTGTGACGCCCCCGATTTGACCGTACACTAATCATGCACGCAAATGTGTACGATCAAGATCAAAGACTCACGGGAAGATATCACAACACAACTCTACAAATAAAATAAGTCATACGAGCATCATATTACAAGCCAGGGGCCTCGAGGGCTCGAATACAAGAGCTCGATCATAGACGAGTCAGTGGAAGCAACAATATCTGAGTACAGACATAAGTTAAACAAGTTTGCCTTAAGAAGGCTAGCACAAACTGGGATACAGATCGAAAGAGGCGCAGGCCTCCTGCCTGGGATCCTCCTAACTACTCCTGGTCGTCATCAGCGGGCAGCACGTAGTAGTAGGCACCTCCGGTGTAGTAGGAGTCGTCGTCGACGGTGGCGTCTGGCTCCTGGGCTCCAACATCTGGTTGCGACAACCAGGTAGAAGGGATAGAGGGAAAGAAGGAGAAAGCAACCGTGAGTACTCATCCAAAGTACTCGCAAGCAAGGAGCTACACTACATATGTATGCATTGGTATCAACTGGAATAAGGCTATTATATGTGGACTGGACTGCAGAAAGCCGGAATAAGAGGGGGATAGCTAGTCCTTTCGAAGACTACGCTTCTGGCAGCCTCCGTCTTGCAGCATGTAGAAGAGAGTAGACTGAAGTCCTCCAAGTAGCAACGCATAGCATAATCCTACCCGATGATCCTCCCCTCGTCGCCCTGTGAGAGAGCGATCACCGGTTGTATCTGGCACTTGGAAGGGTGTGTTTTATTAAGTATCTGGTTCTAGTTGTCATAAGGTCAAGGTACAACTCCAAGTCGTCCTGTTACCGAAGATCACGGCTATTCGAATAGATTAACTTCCCTGCAGGGGTGCACCACATACCCCAACACGCTCGATCCCATTTGGCCGGACACACTTTCCTGGGTTATGCCCGGCCTCGGAAGATCAACACGTCGCAGCCCCACCTAGACCAACAGAGAGGTCAGCACGCCGGTCTAAACCTAAGCGCACAGGGGTCTGGGCCCATCGCCCTTAGCACACCTGCACGTTGCGTACGCGGCCGGAAGCAGAACTAGCCCCCTTAATACAAGAGCAGGCTTACGTTCCAATCCGGCGCGCGCCACTCAGTCGCTGACGTCACGAAGGCTTCGGCTGATACCACGACGCCGGGATACCCATAACTACTCCCGCGTAGATGGTTAGTGCGTATAGACCAAATGGCCAGACTCGGATTAAATATCCAGATCTCGTTAAGCGTGTTAAGTATTCGCGAACGTCGACCAGGGCCAGGCCCACCTCTCTCCTAGGTGGTCGGAACCTGCCCTGTCGCTCCGCCTCAAAGATCCACTCGCGGGTGCTCCTCAAGCCGACCCGTCTTTAGTCACCACATGTATCATGTATAAAGTATATAGTATATACCCGTGATCAACTCCCGAGTGATCACGGCCCGATAGTATAGCATGGCAGACGGACAAGGATGTAGGGCCACTGATGAAAAACTAGCATCCTATACTAAGCATTAGGATTGCAGGTAAAGGTAACAACAGTAATAGCAAGGACAGGCTATGCATCAGTATAGGATTAACGGGAAGCAGTAACATGCTACACTACTCTAATGCAAGCAGTATAGAGAAGAGTAGGCGATATCTGGTGATCAAAGGGGGGGCTTGCCTGGTTGCTCTGGCAAGAGAGAGGGGTCGTCAACGCCGTAGTCGAACTGGGCAGCAGCAGTGTCGGTCTCGTAGTCTACCGGAGAGAAGAGGGGGAAGAAACAATGAATACCATGTAAACAGATGCATATGGATGCATGACATGACAAGTAACGATGCTAGGCGTGCCCTAACGTGGTATGAGGTGGTACCGGTTAAGGGGGGAAACATCCGGGAAAATATCCCCGGGGTTTCGTGTTTTCGGGCAGAGGAGCCGGAGGGGGAAAGTTGCGGGTTCGATAGGTTAGGGGGTGTGTGGCGGACGAACGGACTGCGTATCCGGATTCGTCTCGTCGTTCTGAGCAACTTTCATGTTGAAAATATTTTAATCCGAGTTACGGATTAAAAGATATGATTTTCTAAAGATTTTATTAATTTCTGGAATTTAATTAATTATTTAATCCAACATTATCCAGAATAGTAAATGATGACGTCAGCATGACATCAGCAGTCAATAGGGCGTTGACTAGGTCAAACTGACGTGTGGGTCCCGCATGTCATTGACTGTTTAGTTAATTAAGGATAGTTAATTAAGTTAATTAGCTAATTAGGTTAATTAAGCAGGATTAATTAAGTTAATTAATTAATTAATTAAATTATTTTTATTTTTATTATTTTCTCTTTTTTAAACGTTCTATGGGGTGGGGCCCCCGTGTCTGTGACCAGGGGAGGCCATAGCGGGTTCTGCGCAGTGGATACGAGGTGGGCGCCGGGTGCCCGCACACCCGACCCACCAGGGGGTTGCAGGCGAGGTTGCAGAAGTGGGGTGGTCACCGGAGCGCGGCCACGGCGAGCACGACGGCCGCGCGGGAGGGCAGGGGCGCGTGCAGGGTCGCGCTGGGCGCGGAGAGAGGGCGAGTGCGAGGGGAGCGAGCGGGCACAGCAGGGGTCAGCGCGGAAGGCGCGGTGGCGCGGCGCAGGCCGGCGGTCAGCAGTGGGGCGGCGGGTCTGCAGGCAAGGTGCGACGCAGGTGGGGCGCGCGACAGGGAGGCGCAGGGAGCAGAGCAGCAGTGCCGACGAGGGGTGGCGAGCCGAGCAGGGGCAGGTGCGGTTGCGCGGCGACGGGCCAGCACAGGCGAGGCGCGGAGCGCGACAACAGAGCGGGAGCGTGCGGTCAGGGTGCCGCAAGCACGGGCGCAGGATGCGCACTGGCGCCGCGAGGCACGCGCGAGCGCGACGAGCGGGCACAACGCGTGAACGGGAGGAGCGGCGAGCGGGGCTTGGCCCGTGCAATGGCGCGATGAACGGGGCGACGACGCGGGGCGCGACGAGCACGCGCTGGTGGTGCCGGACGAGGTGACGCGCGCGAGAGAGAGAAGGTGGAGGCCATGGCCTCACCGGGGTCGTAGGGTGATACATCTCCAACGTATCTATAATTTTTGATTGCTCCATGCTATATTGTCTACTGTTTTGGACTATATTGGGCTTTATTTTCCACTTTTATATTATTTTTTGGACTAACCTATTAACCGGAGGCCCAGCCCAGAATGGCTGTTTTTTTGCCTATCTCAGTGTTTCGAAGAAACGGAATATCAAATGGAGTCCAAACGGAATAAAATCTTCGGGAACGTGATTTTCTCACCGAACATGATCCAGGAGACTTGGACCCTACTGCAGGGAAGCAAAGAGGTGCTCACGAGGGTAGGGGCGCCCCCCTAGGGCGCGCCCCCCTGCCTCATGGGACCCTCGGTGCTCCACCGACGTACTCCTTCCTCCTATATATACCCACGTACCCCCAAACAATCAGAACAGGAGCCAAAAACCCTAATTCCACCGCCGCAACTTTTTGTATCCATGAGATCCCATCTTGGGGCCTGTTCCGGAGCTCCGCTGGAGAGGGCCGTCATCACGGAGGGCTTCTCACATCACATAGCCTCTCCGATGAAGTGTGAGTAGTTTACCTCAGACCTTCGGGTCCATAGTTAGTTAGCTAGATGGCTTCTTCTCTCTTTTTGGATCTCAATACAATGTTCTCCCCCTCTCTTGTGGAGATCTATTCGATGTAATCTTCTTCTTTTGCGGTGTGTTTGTTGAGACCGATGAATTGTGGGTTTATGATCAAGTCTATCTATGAACAATATTTGAATATTCTCTGAATTCTTTTATGTATGTGTTGACATCAGATTTTGGCATGGTCACCAATCCGGGTTCGTATGCAAAAGTTAGAGGCAACACTTCGCGGGCCGGCCCTGAGTGAGAAAGTATTCGGCCTTTGCCGGCTGAATGAAACCTTGCCGGGGTAAAACCTTGCCGATGTGAGGGCTTGTCGGCGTGGAAAGCTTCCCGGCGGAGAAGCTTGCCGGCGTGGAAAGCTTGTCGGCAGAGAAGCTTGCCGGTGTGAAATCTTGCCGAGGGAGAAACCTTGCCGAGGAGGAACTCTTGCCGGGGTAGAAACCTTGCCAAGCTAGGGAGGAACCCTTGCCGGTGTACTAACCTTGCTGGGGTGAAACCTTGTCGGTGCGGAAAGCTTACCCGGGTGGAAGGCCTGCCGGGGTGGAGGTTGTGAGAGTCAAGCCGACGAGAAGTTGAAGATGGGCTCAGAAGCTAATTAAGATGATCTTGGATAGAGAAATGTCCTACACGGAAGTTGTGCGTCTCGTCGAAACGATCGATTTTGATATAAAGATCGCCTCAATCCGAGGCCGTATGCAAAAGTTAGAGCCCGCACAGCGAGACCGTCCAGAGAGCAAAATGTGACGCCTGGAACCAGACACATATATGGGTGTGTCTGGGATGAGCGGATACTCGATAAGGGCAAGAAATTATCCGTAGGGTTATTCAGGTGGCAAGGAACTGCAAGGCAGTAGGCACAAAAATCCTCGGAACAATAGAGGGGATTTCAGGGTATCTTGTTATAACAAGATTAACTGGGAATAAAGTAAGAACGATAAGTGTATGTATTTATCCCTAGGGATATTTCGGTGGTAGGGAATTGCAAAAGCAACAGGCTCAAAGTCTTGAGAGAACATCGGAGAGTATCTTCGAAATCCTTCGGTGGACCAAGTAATCATCTGGAGTAAGGGGCTCTCCGGGAGGAAGTACTTACGAGAACCTAGAGTCAGAGTTAGTAAATTCATTTTAACCCGCATAGAAGAGAGATGATAGAGGCAAAGGTGTCCCGTCTTTCGATGAGATGGTGGGCTATCGTTTAGAGGAAGTCGAACTTTTGATGATCTGACTACGACGTGTGAGGACGTCGTGCTAGCAATCGCTAAACTAACTCTGAGGGGTATTGACCACCGGAGCACGATCAACCTGACCGCGAGGGCCTGTTTCTCCGAGCAACGAAGAACAAGCAAGAAACTGAGATTGCAATCTGGATATTGTGACTAATAAGATGAAAGCTTTAATTGATCCAAGGTGGGGTTCCTGTGACGTCTTGGTCTGGTCGTTTGGACACAACCGAAGTACGCGAAGTTGCAGCTATCGGAAACTTTTAATCTAAACAAAACCCAAAGTCTAAACGATGCCCTAAGGGCGCTATATATGGAGGAGAGACGGGGAATTTCGTGGCCCTTGGTGGAGGGGTCCGAAACCAACCCTAACCTCTTGTTTCCCCACACATACGGACTCTAAAAAACAGCCTATACTTAAGTATTTCGAAAATACATGGGCCTGGCCCAATAATAAGGTGACGCAGCACCTAGAATAGCCTCTGGACGAAATTTAAGAAGTGGCATCTTGTATATTTCGTCCATGCTTCATGCGCACTCATTATGGTGGTTCAAAGTCTCTGGAATCATCACTTGTAACTCCGTTCTTGTTCCCCTTGCGCATGCCATCATCTCCATGCTTGAACTTGCTCCAAGGTTCATCTTTCTTGTCCAAGCTAGGCCCTTCATTTGTAAGCAAAACAAATGTATCCAATTTAGGCAGCATCATATTCTCATGAACATTAGAATCGTTACCAAGAAACGAAAGTACCTGATAATTCAATTGGCATGCGCGAGCTCTAGTAATTGGTCTAGTATGTATAGCAGCAGGGGCTGTGGGTGTAACAATGGTATTGATGTCCTCATCATCCTTCCCTTCTTGAAATGAAGTCGTCCTCGACGAAAGTTCATCTCCTCACCCAAATAAGGCTTCAAATCTGCAATGTTAAAAGTGGGACTAACCCCAAAATCTGCAGGCAGCTCAAGTTTATATGCATTATCATTTATTTTCTCTAACACCTTAAAAGGACCATCAGCACGTGGCATTAGCTTTGATTTGCGCAAATTAGGAAATCTATCCTTACGCAAATGTAACCAAACAAGATCTCCAGGTGCAAACACAACATGTTTTCTACCCTTATCTCCAGCAAGTTTATATTTAGCATTCATACGCTCAATGTTTTCCTTAGTTAACTCATGCATTTTTAAAATCAATTCACACGTTCTTTAGCATCAAAATTAACCTTCTCCGAAGATGGAAGAGGCAACAAATCAATAGGTGCACGAGGTAGGAAACCATACACAATTTCAAAAGGGCACATCTTAGTAGTAGAATGCAATGAACGATTATAAGCAAATTCAATATGAGGCAAGCATTCTTCCCACATTTTCTTGTTATTCTTCAAAACAGCCCTAAGCATAGTAGACAATGTTCTATTAACTACTTCAGTTTGTCCATCAGTTTGAGGGTGACAAGTAGTACTAAAAAGCAGTTTAGTCCCCAACATAGCCCATAAACATCTCCAAAAGTGGCTAAGAAATTTAGTATCACGATCTGAAACAATAGTATTTGGAACACCATGCAAGCGAATAATTTCATGAAAGAACAAATCAGCAACATTAACAGCATCATCGCTTTTATGACATGGTATAAAGTGTGCCATTTTCGAGAACCTATCCACGACAACAAATATGCTATCCCTCCCCTTATTTGTTTGAGGTAAACCTAAAACAAAGTCCATAGATATATCCTCCCAAGGAATACTAGGTACAGGCAAAGGCATATATAAACCATGAGGATTGAGTCGTTACTTAGCTTTTTGACATGTAGTGCAGCGAGCAACAAAACGCTCAACATCCCGTCTCATCTTTGGCCAAAAGAAATGTGTAGCAAGTATATCATCCGTCTTCTTGACGCCAAAGTGTCCAATTAATCCTCCTCCATGCGCCTCCTGCAACAACAAAAGACGAACAGAGCTAGTTGGAATGCATAGCTTGTTAGCACGAAACAGCAAAAATGTTTTTGGCCCTTACTGCACTAAGCGTGTAGACGAATCATATGTTTCCCGCAACGTTCTTCCGGTTTTCACGTCCTTCTGGCTCTGGATTCAGGATTCTTCCCGTCCAATTCTAATAGGGTTATTGGGTCTGCTTTGGCTTTTAATGGATCGTGGCACATGCCCATTCTTCACTGGCACGCCACCATGTTGCTGGGGATCTTCTGATGGTTTCGTTCTCAGCTCCGCTGGTAATAGTTCCTTAAACATTCGTCTTGTTATTTACCCTGTCCAGTTCAACTCAGTGGTTTGCTTTTGAACAGTCATCACGTGACCATGGTGGGTCCCTCTGGTACGTACGTAGCGATTTGGCTGGTCAGTCCCATCCACGTCATGGGTGCTCAATCGCAGGTGCAAGTGCCATACTCCAGGTTCCTTCTTTTTAGCCCTCCGTATTGCTTGTGGTTGCCTCTGTGCTGGTCTATGCGCTGGAGGAATTGACATAAGGTGCAAAATGCCTCCTCGTCTGCCCGGCGCGGCTCTCTGAGGATGCACTTTCAACGGTCTGCCCGCCATCTTTTCCCTGGCATGGGCTTACGCAGTGATGCTCCGCTAGTTTGGTCGGGCTCTTGTGCCTTGAAGTTTTAGGTAATGTGTTTTCGTGCACTTACCACGGTATGCGCCTGCAACCGGGAGTCTTCACGCGAGACTCTGTGCGACTCTTGCAGTTCCAGTGGCCAAGTCCATTCGCTTTCGCGGGCCATCGGTTGTTGGTCCTCTCGCGGCCGGCCTTACCTTTAAGTTCTATTATGTCTTCGCCTATGTTTTCTAAGAGTTCCGATGACATATCTTAGAGCATATTAATCGTTTATCATAAGTAAGGTCCGGGCCGCTCTCTGTGGCTTACCCCTTTCCTGTCGCCCGTGGCTTGTCGTTGCCTCGCTCGTTGTTTGCTGGTTCGGTTGTCAACAGCGCTGGCACTTTTCTGTCGCTTGCTCCGCGGCATTCTTTGGGCGCCCCTCGTGCTGGCCCGCCTTCCGCTGCTCCGCTGTGTCGTCTCCTCTAGCTTGCGTTGTTTCTCCTGTCTCTCCTTTTTCGCGCCCCGGCTTGTCCTGGTCGTTCGGCCTGTCTGCGGTGTCTCGTCGCCGTGCACTGGGTGCTCTCCGGTTGCCTCCCCGGTCTCTCGCCGTGTTGTGGGTTGGCCCGCCCTGGCCCTGGGCTTTGTCTCGTGATGGGCAGCGGATCTTTTGGGCTGGTGGCTCTTCTGCGCTCATGTGCCCGTGCGTTGTCGGGCTTTGCTGCTTTACGGCCGCGTCGCGCCCTTGCCGTGCTTGCCCCGCCTGGTTGGAGCTCGGCTTGGGCGTCCTCCGTCGCCCCACGGGCTTGTCTCTCGGGCTCCGCTTATCGTTGCTCGTGGTTCATCCTGCTGAGCTCTCGTGGACTGGCGGCCCTGGGTCCGCTCCGCTGTTGGTTCTGCCGGCGCCGTTGGTCTAAGAGAGTGTCATGAGCTCGATGAGGCCCCGTCGGGTTCCCCCTTCAGGTTGGGACGTGGTGTTTCGCCGCATCATCTCATGCGGCTCGCCTGTTGTTGCGTGCCGGCTTGCCTCCGCGCTCACCGCGGCGTCGGCTGGTCGGCGGTCCGCTTATCTCTCGGCCGTGTCTCGGCTCCGGGCCGTTTGGTCACGGTATGTCCCGGCCCGGGGTCGGGGGTCCCCGGGTGGGGCTGCCGGGGGGACCTGGTGTAGGGGGTGTGCTTGCCTCTCATGGCACGGGACGCCCCGGGCTGCGCCAGCAGCGCGCCGGGGGTCCTCGGGGGGGCATCCGCGGCTTGGGGGTGGCCCCTCACTTGGGCCCCATCCCTTAGCGGCAGGGGAGGGCTGCGCCCTCCTTTGCTCACTTTGGCGCGCCGGCACGCCCTCTCCAAGCCCTAGGGCTCTCTCTCGTGCCCTGTTCCCTCTCCGCCAGGCTTAGCGACGCCCTCGCTCGACTCCGGCTCCCCTATCCCCCACCGCCGCTGTCGCTCGTGTTGGCCTCCTATCCATCCTCTCCCACTCTACCTCTCGCTGGCGCTCACGGGCGTGCGGAGCCGTTCCGCCTCGTCGCTGCCTGTTCCGCATGCGCGACGCTCCGGCGTTGGCGCCCTCACGGCATCATCGGTCGCACTACTCAGCGCACCTCACCAGCCACGCCGTCGCACCACGTCACTACCCCCACGCTTCATCTGCCCTCGCTTCCGTCGGCCTACCCCGGGTTGTCCCAGCCCATCCACCGCCCTCTCCTTCCTCGCTTCGACTCACCAGCTCACCTCCTCCCATCCTCCACACTCGCCGCTCTTCGGTGCTCTCACACTCTCTGCCTTATGTCGCTCCACCAATGCTGTGGATCGAGCAGCGTCACGCATTCTATTGCCGGTCGACGCTAGCCTCGCTCGCGCGCCTATGCATTTTGTTTCTATGTTGCCGTCTTAATTATCTTCGCACCCCTCCCTCGCCGGCTGTGGCGCTGCAGTGGAAGAATCCCCGTATCGTGAGCCCGGTTACCGCCAACATCGTTCTTGCCCATACCCGGGCTGCGTACCGCCGGGTGTCCTGTCCAACCTCTCCCCTACTTCCATCCCCATCGCGCATCCACTTGTGCGGGTCTGTCTGCGGGTACTCGCCTTGCCCGCCACTCCTACAGTTGTGGTTTTTGTAGCGACGTTGCTGACGCCCCGCACGCCCCTTCCCCTGGCTCCCTTCGCAGGAGTCACTACACTTGTCTTTGCCACGGTCGCCTTGCCCTGACGTGATATGGCCGGCTTGTGCATGACGTATATGTCACCCCGCTCAATGAGCTTGCCTCCTCTCTTGTATCGATCGCCATCCATCCCGCAGACAGCCCGAGCCTCTCGGCCGATCACGCGCGCACTCCTCGCCCACCTATCTCGCAGCATTCACTGTCATCTGTTGACTGATGTGCTGCTTCTCATCCCTGTTATCTCTCCTATTCTGCCTTTGAGGGACATGCTGACAGCATCTCCCGACGCTGCTCTCTCCCCACTGTGCCCGTCTGCCTCCGCGTTCGCTCCCCTCTTCCGACCACGCCCGCGCGCTGAATTGCATCCGGCCCCGTGGTTGACCTCAGATTTTTCGCACATACAAGGGTGTCGCAGTTTTCCCACGCACCTGCGGTTACTTCGCCCGCGCCTGATGTCACGCATGGCCCCTAGGCCAAACAGGACGGCTGGCCTCGAGTCGTCATAGCGCACTACGTCCACATGCCACGCATTTCCAGAACGTTGCCGCTAGTCGTTCCAGTGATGCGGCACGGCTAGTTCCTCGGTCTGTATCCTGTGCTGGGATGTCTTTAGTGGGAGTTCATACGCTGCCCCTTCACATTCTCTTAGTACCGGATTCTGCCTTATGTGTAGCAAATCGCCTACGGTCTACTGTTTGTTGTTCTAGAGCACTTACTTTGCCGTGTAGTGCATATCGCCCGCCTGGTCCGTACTGCAGGCTGTCTCACTTCGCTTCTAGAGTATGTTTACTGCACGTAACGTCCGCTCGCCCTGCCCACGCCGTGTCCTCGTCGGACCGCTTGCTATAGCTTGCATCCGTTTGCACTCTCATGATGTTCAGTTACCATTAGCTTGCGGGACCCACCGACGTTTTGCACCGTCCGGCCCTACTGGCTGTTTTTGAGGCCTGCACTTGGGCTTTCCCCTCGTGCCCACGTCCGCGTCCTCCCGACGAGCTCTCTCTGCTGCCCCTACCGGGCGACAACCGCTCCCTTTTGGCTTGTGTCACGCTGTCTGAGTACCTCTCTCTCCCCACCCGGCGGCAGAAGGCCACCGCGCGAGATGCTCTGGACTCCTCTAGCCCAACCGCTCACTTGCGCTTTTTCTTCGTTTGCCGCTCAGCACCCTGTCCGCAGGTCTTCTCCTTGGGACGCGTTGACACCCTTTCACGCCTCCCACTTCTTTTTCTGCCGCGCTTTCCCACGTCTTTGGTGCACACTCCCTCTACCTGTCTTCCCTGCCACCACATGTGAGTTCTCACGCGTGTTGTAGATGTTAACCGTCGAATGTTAGCCCCTGGCGGTGATTACGGCCCGTTTTGAGCATGGGTCATTTACGGCTAGTGCTACTTGCTCATCATCCTTTACTACCCTCTTTCTCATACGACCTACTTCACCGCTCCACGCCTATCGGTGAGCTACGCATAATTTGCAAAATCTTTTTTGACTATGTTCAGGATAATTAAGTTCATCTTATGAACTCCCACTTGATAGACATCCCTCTAGTCAAGTCATAGGCCGTGTCCGATCATCACGTGAGACGGACTAGTCAACGTCGGTGAACATCTTCATGTTGATCGTATCTTCTATACGACTCATGCTCGACCTTTCGGTCTTCTGTGTTCCGAGGCCATGTCTGTACATGCTAGGCTCGTCAAGTTAACCCTAAGTGTTTTGCATGTGTAAAACTGTCTTACACCCGTTGTATGTGAACGTAAGGATCTATCACACCCGATCATCACGGCGTGCTTCGAAACGACGAACTGTAGCAACGGTGCACAGTTAGGGGAGAACACTTCTTGAAATTTTAATGAGGGATCATCTTATTTACTACCGTCGTTCTAAGCAAATAAGATGTATAAACATGATAAACATCACATGCAATCAAATAGTGACATGATATGGCCAATATCATGTAGCTCCTTTGCTCCATCTTGGGGCTCCATGATCATCTATTACAAGAATCACACTATATCATTCATCACATCTTTTGGCCATATCACATCACATAGCATACCCTGCAAAAACAAGTTAGACGTCCTCTAATTGTTGTTTGCATGTTTTACGTGGCTGCTATGGGTTTCTAGCAAGAACGTTTCTTACCTACGCAAAGACCACAACGTGATATGCCAATTGCTATTTACCCTTCATAAGGACCCTTTTCATCGAATCCGATCCGACTAAAGTAGGAGAGACAGACACCCGCTAGCCACCTTATGCAACTAGTGCATGTTTGTCGGTGGAACCGGTCTCACGTAAGAGTACGTGTAAGGTTGGTCCGGGCCGCTTCATCCGCCGAATCAAGATAAGACTAGTAACGGCAAGCATATTGAACAAAATCAACGCCCACAACTACTTTGTGTTCTACTCGTGCATAGAATCTACGCAATAGACCTAGCTCATGATGCCACTGTTGGGGAACGTAGCAGAAATTCAAAATTTTCCTACGTGTCACCAAGATCTATCTATGGAGAGACTAGCAACGAGGGGAAGGAGAGTGCATCTACATACCCTTGTAGATCGCTAAGCGGAAGCGTTCAAGTGAACGGGGTTGATGGAGTCGTACTCGTCGTGATTCAAATCACCGATGATCCTAGCGCCGAACGGACGGCACCTCCGCGTTCAACACACGTACGGAACGGAGACGTCTCCCATGCCTTGATCCAGCAAGGAGGAGGGAGAGGTTGATGGAGATCCAGCAGCACGACGGCGTGGTGGAAGTAGCGGGATTCCAACAGGGCTTCGCTAAGCGCTGCGGGAGGAGGTAGATGTGTCACGGGAGGGAGAGGGAGGCGCCAGGCCTTAGATTGGTTTGCTCCTCCTTTTCCCCACTATATATAGGGCCAAGGGAGAGGGGGAGGCGCAGCCCTTGCCCCTTCCTCCAAGGAAGGGTGCGGCCAAGGGTGGGGAGGAGTCCATCCTCCCCAAGGCACCTCGGAGGTGCCTTCCCCTTTTAGGACTCTCCCCTTTTTTCTCTCTCTGGCGCATGGGCCTCTTGGGGCTGGTGCCCTTGGCCCATATAGGCCAAGGCACACCCCCTACAGCCCATGTGCCCGGGGCAGGTGGCCCCACCCGGGTGGACCCCCGGGACCCTTCCGGTGGTCCCGGTACAATACCGGTGACCCCGAAACTTGTCCCGATGGCCGAAATAGCACTTCATATATATATAGAACTTGGTAACCACTCAAACCTTCCTTACTAATCGAACCTTAAGTGTGTAGACCCTACGGGTTCGGGAGACATGCAGACATGACCGAGACGTTCTCCGGTCAATAACCAACAGCGGGATCTGGATACCCATGTTGGCTCCCACATGTTCCACGATGATCTCATCGGATGAACCACGATGTCAAGGACTTAATCAATCCCGTATACAATTCCCTTTGTCTAGCGGTATGTACTTGCCCGAGATTCGATCGTCGGTATACCGATACCTTGTTCAATCTCGTTACCGGCAAGTCTCTTTACTCGTTCCGTAACACATCATCCCGTGATCAACTCCTTTGTCACATTCATGATGATGTCCTACCGAGTGGGCCCAGAGATACCTCTCCGTTACGGAGTGACAAATCCCAGTCTCGATTCGTGCCAACCCAACAGACACTTTCGGAGATACCTGTAGTGCACCTTTATAGCACCCAGTTACGTTGTGACGTTTGGCACAAAGCACTCCTACGGTATCCGGGAGTTGCACAATCTCATGGTCTAAGGAAATGATACTTGCCATTAGAAAAGCTTTAGCATACGAACTACGATCTTGTGCTAGGCTTAGGATTGGGTCTTGTCCATCACATCATTCTCCTAATGATGTGATCTGTTATCAACGACATCCAATGTCCATGGTCAGGAAACCGTAACCATCTATTGATCAACGAGCTAGTCAACTAGAGGCTTACTAGGGACATGGTGTTGTCTATGTATCCACACATGTATCTGAGTTTCCTATCAATACAATTCTAGCATGGATAATAAACGATTATCATGAACAATGAAATATAATAATAATAACTAATTTATTATTGCCTCTAGGGCATATTTCCAACGTCTCCCACTTGCACTGTCAATCTATGTTACTTGCCCGAGATCGTCGGTATCCCAATACCTCGTTCAATCTCGTTACCGGCAAGTCACTTTACTCGTACCGTAATGCATGATCCCGTGACCAGACACTTGGTCACTTTGAGCTCATTATGATGATGCATTACCGAGTGGGCCCAGTGATACCTCTCCGTCATACGGAGTGACAAATCCCAGTCTTGATTCCGTGTCAACCCAACAGACACTTTCGGAGATACTGTAGTACCTTTATAGTCACCCAGTTACGTTGTGACGTTTGATACACCCAAAGCACTCCTACGGTATCCGGGAGTTACACGATCTCATGGTCTAAGGAAAGATACTTGACATTGGAAAAGCTCTAGCAAACGAACTACACGATCTTGTGCTATGCTTAGGATTGGGTCTTGTCCATCACATCATTCTCCTAATGATGTGATCCCGTTATCAATGACATCCAATGTCCATAGCCAGGAAACCATGACTATCTGTTGATCAACGAGCTAGTCAACTAGAGGCTTACTAGGGACATATTATGGTCTATGTATTCACACGTGTATTACGATTTCCGGATAATACAGTTATAGCATGAATAAAGACAATTATCATGAACAAAGAAATATAATAATAATACTTTTATTATTGCCTCTAGGGCATATTTCCAACAGTCTCCCACTTGCACTAGAGTCAATAATCTAGTTACATTGTGATGAATCGAACACCCATGGAATTCTGGTGTTGATCATGTTTTGCCCTAGGGAGAGGTTTAGTCAACGGATCTGCTATATTCAGGTCCGTATGTACTTTACAAATCTCTATGTCTCCATCTTGAACATTTTCACGAATGGAGTTGAAGCGACGCTTGATGTGCCTTGTCTTCTTGTGAAACCTGGGCTCCTTGGCAAGTGCAATAGCTCCAGTGTTGTCACAAAGAGTTTGATTGGCCCCGACGCATTGGGTATGACTCCTAGGTCGGTGATGAACTCCTTCACCCATATTGCTTCATGTGCTGCCTCCGAGGCTGCCATGTACTCCGCTTCACATGTAGATCCCGCCACGACGCTCTGCTTGCAGCTGCACCAGCTCACTGCTCCACCATTCAATATATACACGTATCCGGTTTGTGACTTAGAGTCATCCAGATCTGTGTCGAAGCTAGCGTCGACGTAACCCTTTACGACGAGCTCTTCGTCACCTCCATAAACGAGAAACATCTCCTTAGTCCTTTTTAGGTACTTCAGGATATTCTTGACCGCTGTCCAGTGTTCCTTGCCGGGATTACTTTGGTATCTGCCTACCAAACTTACGGCAAGGTTTACATCAGGTCTGGTACACAGCATGGCATACATAATAGAACCTATGGCTGAGGCATAGGGGATGAAACTCATCTCTTCTATTTCTTCTGCCGTGGTCAGACATTGAGCTGAGCTCAATTTCACACCTTGCAAAACAGGCAAGAACCCTTTCTTGGACTGATCCATTTTGAACTTCTTCAAAATCTTATCAAGGTATGTGCTTTGTGAAAGACCTATGAGGCGTCTTGATCTATCTCTATAGATCTTGATGCCTAATATATAAGCAGCTTCTCCAAGGTCCTTCATTGAAAAACTCTTATTCAAGTAGGCCTTGATGCTGTCCAAGAGTTCTATATCATTTCCCATCAAAAGTATGTCATCTACATATAGTATGAGAAATGCTACAGAGCTCCCACTCACTTTCTTGTAAACGCAGGCTTCTCCATAAGTCTGCGTAAACCCAAACACTTTGATCATCTCATCAAAGCGAATGTTCCAACTCCGAGATGCTTGCACCAGCCCATAAATCGAGCGTTGGAGCTTGCACACCTTGTTAGCATTCTTAGGATCGACAAAACCTTCCGGCTGCATCATATACAATTCTTCCTTAAGGAAACCATTAAGGAATGCCGTTTTGACGTCCATTTGCCATATCTCATAATCGTAGAATGCGGCAATTGCTAACATGATTCGGACGGACTTTAGCTTCGCTACCGGTGAGAAAGTCTCATCGTAGTCAACCCCTTGAACTTGTCGATAACCCTTAGCGACAAGTCGAGCTTTATAGATGGTCACATTACCATCCGCGTCTGTCTTCTTCTTAAAGATCCATTTATTTTCTATGGCTCGCCGTTCAACGGGCAAGTCAGTCAAAGTCCATACTTCATTTTCATACATGGATCCTATCTCGGATTTCATGGCTTCTAGCCATTTGTCGGAATCCGGGCCCGCCATCGCTTCTTCATAGTTCGAAGGTTCACCGTTGTCTAACAACATGATTTCCAAGACAGGGTTGCCGTACCACTCTGGTGCGGAACGTGTCCTTGTGGACCTTCGAATTTCAGTAGGAGCTTGATCAGAAGTATCTTGATCATTATCATTAACTTCCTCTCTAGTCGGTGCAGGCACCTCAGGAACATTTTCTTGAGTTGCGCCATTTTCCGGTTCAAGAGGTAATACTTCATCAAGCTCTACTTTCCTCCCACTTACTTCTTTCGAGAGAAACTCTTTCTCTAGAAAGATTCTGTTCTTGGCAGCAAAGATCTTGCCTTCGGATCTTAGGTAGAAGGTATACCCAATAGTTTCTTTAGGGTATCCTATGAAGACGCATTTTTCCGACTTGGGTTCGAGCTTCTCAGGTTGAAGTTTCTTGACATAAGCATCGCATCCCCAAACTTTTAGAAACGACAGCTTAGGTTTCTTCCCAAACCATAATTCATACGGTGTCGTCTCAACGGATTTCGACGGAGCCCTATTTAAAGTGAATGCGGCAGTCTCTAAAGCATAGCCCCAAAAAGATAGCGGTAAATCAGTAAGAGACATCATAGACCGCACCATATCCAATAGAGTGCGATTACGACGTTCGGACACACCTTTATGCTGAGGTGTTCCAGGCGGCGTGAGTTGTGAAACTATTCCACATTTTCTTAAGTGTGTACCAAATTCGTGACTCAAGTATTCTCCTCCACGATCTGATCCAGAAACTTGATTTTCCTGTCACGTTGATTCTCAACCTCACTCTGAAATTCCTTGAACTTTTCAAAGGTTTCAGACTTGTGTTTCATTAAGTAGACATACCCATATCTACTCAAGTCATCAGTGAGGGTGAGAACATAACGATAGCCACCACGAGCCTCAACACTCATTGGACCGCACACATCAGTATGTATGATTTCCAATAAGTTGGTTGCTCGCTCCATTGTTCCTGAGAACGGAGTCTTGGTCATTTTACCCATGAGGCATGGTTCGCACGTGTCAAATGATTCATAATCAAGAGACTCTAAAAGTCCATCTGCATGGAGCTTCTTCATGCGTTTGACACCTATGTGACCAAGGCGGCAGTGCCACAAGTATGTGGGACTATCATTATCAACCTTACATCTTTTGGTACTCACACTATGAATATGTGTAGCAATACGCTCGAGATTCATTAAGAATAAACCATTGACCATCGGAGCATGACCATAAAACATATCTCTCATATAAATAGAACAACCATTATTCTCGGATTTAAATGAGTAGCCATCTCGTATTAAACGAGATCCTGATATAATGTTCATGCTCAAACTTGGCACTAAATAACAATTATTGAGGTTTATAACTAATCCCGTAGGTAAATGTAGAGGTAGCGTGCCGACGGCGATCACATCGACCTTGGAACCATTCCCGACGCGCATCGTCACCTCGTCCTTCGCCAGTCTCCGTTTATTCCGCAGCTCCTGCTGTGTGTTACAAATATGAGCAACGGCACCGGTATCAAATACCCAGGAGTTACTACGAGTACTGGTAAGGTACACATCAATTACGTATATATCAAATATACCTTTGGTGTTGCCGGCCTTCTTATCCGCTAAGTATTTGGGGCAGTTCCGCTTCCAGTGACCCTTCCCTTTGCAATAAAAGCACTCTGTCTCAGGCTTGGGTCCATTCTTTGACTTCTTCCCGGCAGCTTGCTTGCCAAGCGCGGCAACTTCCTTGCCGTCCTTCTTGAAGTTCTTTTTACCCTTGCCCTTCTTGAACTTAGTGGTTTTATTGACCATCAACACTTGATGTTCCTTCTTGACTTCTATCTCTGCCGATTTCAGCATAGCAAATACTTCAGGAATGGTCTTTACCATCCCCTGCATATTGAAGTTCATCACAAAGCTCTTGTAGCTTGGTGGAAGCGACTGGAGGATTCTGTCAATGACCGCGTCATCCGGGAGATTAACTCCCAGCTGAGTCAAGCGGTTATGTAACCCAGACATAGTGAGTATGTGCTCACTGACAGAACTATTTTCCTCCATCTTACAGCTGAAGAACTTATCGGAGACTTCATATCTCTCGATCCGGGCATGAGCTTGGAAAACCATTTTCAGCTCTTCGAACATCTCATATGCTCCATGTCTCTCAAAATGCTTTTGGAGCCCCGGCTCTAAGCTGTAAAGCATGCCGCACTGAACGAGGGAGTAGTCATCAGCACGTGTCTACCAAGCGTTCATAGCGTCTTGGTTCTGTGGGACGGGTGGATCACCTAGCGGTGCTTGTAGGACATAATCTTTCTTGGCAGCTATGAGGATGATCCTCAGGTTCCGGACCCAGTCCGTATAGTTGCTGCCATCGTCTTTCAGCTTGGTTTTCTCTAGGAACGCGTTGAAATTGAATACAACGTTGGCCATTTGATCTACAAGACATATTGCAAAGATTTTAGACTAAGTTCATGATAATTAAGTTCATCTAATCAAATTATTAATGAACTCCCACTTAGATTAGACATCCCTCTAGTCATCTAAGTATTACATGATCCAAGTTAACTAGACCGTGTCCGATCATCACGTGAGACGGACTAGTCAATGTTGGTGAACATCTTCATGTTGATCGTATCTTCTATACGACTCATGCTCAACCTTTCGGTCTTCCGTGTTCCGAGGCCATGTCTGTACATGCTAGGCTCGTCAAGTTAACCCTAAGTGTTTTGCATGTGTAAAACTGTCTTACACCCGTTGTATGTGAACGTAAGGATCTATCACACCCGATCATCACGGCGTGCTTCGAAACGACGAACTTTAGCAACGGTGCACAGTTAGGGGAGAACACTTCTTGAAATTGTTATGAGGGATCATCTTATTTACTACCGCCGTTCTAAGTAAACAAGATGCAAAAACATGATAAACATCACATGCAATCAAATAATAAACGTGACATGATATGGCCAATATCACATAGCTCCTTTGATCTCCATCTTGGGGCTCCATGATCATCTTGTCACCGGCTTGACACCATGATCTCCATCATCGTGTCTCCATGAAGTTTCTCGCGAACTATTACTTCTACTACTATGGCTAACGCGTTTAGCAATAAAGTAAAGTAATTTACATGGCGTTTCTTAATGACACGCAGGTCATACAAAAAATAAAGACAACTCCTATGGCTCCTGCCGGTTGTCATACTCATCGACATGCAAGTCGTGAATCCTATTACAATAGCATGAACATCTCATACATCACATATAGATCATTCATCATTCATCACAACTTTGGCCATATCATATCACAAACCACTTGCTGCAAAAACAAGTTAGACGTCCTCTAATTGTTGTTGCAAGTTTTACGTGGCTGAATTAGGGTTCTAGCAAGAACGTTTTCTTACCTACGTGAAAGCCACAACGTGATTTGTCAACTTCTATTTACCCTTCATAAGGACCCTGTTCATCGAATCCGCTCCAACTAAAGTAGGAGAGACAAACACCCGCTAGCCACCTTATGCAACTAGTGCATGTAAGTCGGTGGAACCGGTCTCACGTAAGTGTACGTGTAAGGTTGGTCCGGGCCGCTTCATCCCACAATACCACTGAAGCAAGATAAGACTAGTAACGGCAAGAAAGTTGACAACATCTACGCCCACAACGAATTGTGTTCTACTCGCGCAAGAAGAACTACGCATAGACCTAGCTCATGATGCCACTGCTGGGGAACGTTGCAGAAAACAAAAATTTTCCTACTCGTTTCACCAAGATCCATCTATGAGTTCATCTAGCAACGAGTCATTGGATGCATCTACATACCTTTGTAGATCGCGAGCGGAAGCGTTCAAAGAACGGGGTTGATGTAGTCGAACACGACGTGATCCAAATCAGCGATGACCAAGCGCCGAACGGACGGCACCTCCGCGTTCAACACACGTACGGGACGGGAGACGTCTCCTCCTTCTTGATCCAGCAAGGGGGAAGGAGAGGTTGATGAAGATCCAGCAGCACGACGGCGTGGTGGTGGATGCAGGGCGTCACAGTAGCAGGGCTTCGCCTATACTACGAGGGAGAGACGTAACGGGGAGAGAGGGAGGCGCCAAGGGCTGGTATGTCAAGTCCCTCCTCTCCCCCACTATATATAGGAGGGCCAAGGGGGGTGGTGCGCCAGCCTAGGAGATCCAATCTCCTAGGTGCGACAGCCAAGGGGAGGTTTCCCTCCCTCCCAAGGCACCTAGAGGTGCCTTCCACCATTGGGACTCTTCCCTTAAGTGGAACCCTAGGCGCATGGGCTTTTGGGGCTGGTGCCCTTGGCCCATATAGGCCAAGGCGCACTCCCTACAGCCCATGTGGCCCCCGGGGCAGGTGGCCCCACCCGGTGGACCCCCGGGACCCTTCCGGTGGTCCCGGTACAATACCGGTGACCCCGAAACTTGTCCCGATGGCCGAAATAGCACTTCCTATATATAATTCTTTACCTCCGGACCATTCCGGAACTCCTCGTGACGTCCGGCATCTCATCCGGGACTCCGAACAACATTCGGGTTACTGCATATACATATCTTCACAACCCTAGCGTCACCGAACCTTAAGTGTGTAGACCCTACGGGTTCGGGAGACAGGCAGACATGACCGAGACGACTCTCCGGTCAATAACCAACAGCGGGATCTGGATACCCATGTTGGCTCCCACATGCTCCACGATGATCTCATCGGATGAACCACGATGTCGAGGATTCAATCAACCCCGTATACAATTCCCTTTGTCAATCGATATGTTACTTGCCCGAGATTCGATCGTCGGTATCCCAATACCTCGTTCAATCTCGTTACCGGCAAGTCACTTTACTCGTACCGTAATGCATGATCCCGTGACCAGACACTTGGTCACTTTGAGCTCATTATGATGATGCATTACTGAGTGGGCCCAGTGATACCTCTCCGTCATACGGAGTGACAAATCCCAGTCTCGATCCGTGTCAACCCAACAGACACTTTCGGAGATACCTGTAGTGCACCTTTATAGTCACCCAGTTACGTTGTGACGTTTGGTACACCCAAAGCACTCCTACGGTATCCGGGAGTTACACGATCTCATGGTCAAAGGAAAAGATACTTGACATTGGAAAAAGCTCTAGCAAACGAACTACACGATCTTGTGCTATGCTTAGGATTGGGTCTTGTCCATCACATCATTCTCCTAATGATGTGATCCCGTTATCAATGACATCCAATGTCCATAGCCAGGAAACCATGACTATCTTTTGATCAACGAGCTAGTCAACTAGAGGCTTACTAGGGACATATTATGGTCTATGTATTCACACGTGTATTACGATTTCCGGATAATACAGTTATAGCATGAATAAAGACAATTATCATGAACAAAGAAATATAATAATAATACTTTTATTATTGCCTCTAGGGCATATTTTCCAACACTCCTCTGGTTCATTCATCCTGCCCACAAGGGGATCTGACCTGGCCGGCTGTGATGGGGTATGGCGATGTAAAACCTGAAGGTTATTAGGTCGCACGCACCCGTCGCTGTCCTATCGGCGAATTCCCGTCTTTTTTGTGCCCGTCTCTCCCGTACGCCGCGGCCATTGCCGCCGCCTGCGGAGAGAGGGAGAGAGAAGGGACGGCAGCCGCCATGGACAAACGCTCGAGACAGAAACCGTACTTGGGCATGGGCCTTTCAAGGCCCAATCACGAACAGGAACAGGAGCTCGTTCCGCAGAGCAGCGGCCCGTGAGGTGGTAAATGGAACGTCTGAACGACCTCGGGACGATCTACATCACACGTTAGAGTGATCCGACGGTTTATAGCTCCAAATCGTTGTGGAGGCTCATAGGTGGCTCCGTTTTACTGTTTTTCAATGGTCGCAATGTGACATCATAACCATCTCTCCACCATAATGCCATCCCTTCACTTCGGCCCACACAATCAATATTTCCCCATGTTTAAAACCCATACTCCACTTCAGTTTGTTCATAGCTGCACTTTTTTTTGTCTCACTTAAGAAAACCACCCTTGGTTTGTATGACCTAATCAGGTCTCTCAATTCGTCCACTGTCACGTCCAACCCCAAACCACGACAGTTCCAGGCCAAGATGATCATTGGGATCGACGGCCCCGCAAAGCGGGGTCCGCTGCTAACGTGTTCTCCTCGATACGCTCAAAGACTAACGACACCTTCTGTCGCTTCTCACCAATGAACGCATCATGTGGTGCATATCTCTCCGAGTCTCCCTTCACAACCCCAACCTGCTTGGACCCTCTCTTCTTCTCCATCGGTCGTGGCTGCTATGACAAGTTTCTTCTCTGATCATCATCCCTCTCCAGCCGGGGTTTTTGAACATACATGCCCGGCTTCCTCTGACGTGACGTGGAACCTTCAACGTAGTCATTGTACCTCTTTGTTGTGTGTGCGGCGAGGGGTGTAGTGGAGGGAGGTCCTTGCTTGTCGTCTTCTTTTGGAAGTAACAGTGCCCAGATCTAGTGTGACTTGGTTGTACTTCGTCGTGATGTTGGTCGGGGTGCCTCTTGGTGGTGCAAACGAGTTTCTGAGCGAAAGCTTCGCGCTTTGGCGCCGTCGACGCTTTCTTCTTGAAGAGTCGTCGTGGGTTTCCTCCTTGTACCAGGGCTCCGGGTGAAAACCCTTGTTTGTTTGTTTGTTCAAGCTCGATAGCGGTGACACTTTGTGTCGTCACCCTCTTGGGGGCGTTGTCATGGAGCCCAGGCGTCTTCGGTTGGGCCTCGTCGAGGTGCTAGGCTAGTCCTATGCTTCTTGTTATATTTGTAGATTTGCTTTGTAAGAGGATCTCCTCATCACAATGTATTCGTTCCGCCGTCTATCTTGGTGTGGTGCTTCATATATAAAAGCGGGGCGAAAGCCTGTTTCGAGGTTAATTACTCCCGACCCAACTTTATCCATTGGATATAACCCTCTGTCCAAAGACACGAGAGAAATACAAGTTTCACCTTGATCACTTTTCCCACTCCATAGACAATGGCGTGGGATCTTATCGATATGCTGAAGAATCTTAAGGGGAATATTAAGAACACACACACACACGCACACACACACGCACACGCACACGCACACACACACACACACCATATAAGTAGACATGCATGGAGGAGAGTGCTGAGTTAATGGTAGTGATTTTACTCAAAGAGACATAAATATGGTGTTTACTCTTCTTTCAATTCTGGACACTTGTAGTTCTGCATCCAAGTTGGAGAAAACGCCCAAACGAAACAACTTCTCAATTCTTGCACAAAACATAGCTAATAAACACATGGTCATAGTCTTTGCATGGTTCATTAAATCATGGTTGGTAGAAGCTGACAGGGAAGACACATTCTTTCTAGATGGAGCGCAAGGAGCCTTCACTTCAACATCTAGTTGTGTTCCAATCCTTTTATGTTTTCGTGCCAGTCTTCTTCAATGAGATGACACGACGAGGATGATATTTGGTTGGAAGATATGTTGTGTATGCAGATGGGCTTACATGAAGTTATGACCAAATTCAGTCAAATAAAGTTACCGAACTTTAACTCAAATATAATGAGTTAACACAGATCCACACGCTAATTGTCACTGCTCGTCGGCAATGGCGACAAAAAACAGGCTGAATAATTTAGTTATTGATTTCAGCTAAATCCTCCAAATCAAATGGTACCATGTCACTCCTTGTCATTGCACACGTCATCAAAAAAACAAGCTTTATGGATCCAATTTGTTATTTTGCCAGTTGGGATCTCACATGCCAGCGATTTTTCATGTTTTCTATCCAACTTATGAGTCGGTCATTTACGCCATCACAAATCCACAATAACCCCCACCCCCTCAACCGTCCCCATCGGCCCGACGTCGTCACCAAGACATACAGTCACCTCCCTCATCGCCGGCCGCATCCCAACCCACAACCTCACTGCCATAACCATACGAACAACTATTGAATGTTCGCCTCCAAATTGCAAAACGACGTGTATTTTCGAACAAGCTTTTCAAAAAACACCACTAGTTGGCAACTTGTATTAATATTCTCTTTACAAGAGCAAGTTTAATGTAGTACTCCCTCCGTAAACTAATATAAAAGCTTTTAAATCACTAAAGTAGTAATCTAAATGCTTTTATATTAGTTTACAGAGGGAGTACTATTATTGTACTCCGGCAAGGTTTCTTTAGCAAATAGCAAAGGCAAAATGCTGAATGGAGCAAGTGATGAGAGCCCGGAATGGAACTCACAAGATTGCTTGCTCCACTTCCACTTCCACTTCCACTTAACTAACCCAAGCCCAAGAAAGAAAGAGCACGTGAAAGAAGCCGGCTTAGTTACTGGCATGCGGGCCCCACAGCCTACACATCTCCCCCCGTGCGGCGCCGGCCCCAGTTGCAGCCTCCGCCCGACGCTCACTCGCAGACAGATCTATCTCATCCCTCCCTCCCTCTTTCTCCCCGTCCGGCCGGCCATTCCAGCCGTCGACCGAGCTGCTCGCGGCCGATCCCTCCACCCAGCAATCCAGGCCCCACCGTAAGCGCGAGGATGGGCGCCGGGGCGCGGGCGACGGCGGCGGCGCTGCTGCTGGTGGCGGCGGCGCTCGCGGGGGTGGCCGCCGGCGGCGACATCGTCCACCAGGACGACGACGCGCCCAAGATCCCCGGCTGCTCAACGACTTCATGCTCGTACGTCCCCCGCCACGCCCCCTCCCCTCCCTCCTCACCCCAGCTTCTCCCGAGTGAGTGGAGCTGCCGGCCCCAGTTCTCGATTCCGAGCCGTGCCCGGGTGGCCGGTGGAGCTCCGGTCTGGACGGGCGAGCGATCCCGGAGCCTGAGGAGCCGCGCGCGTGCTCGATCCGCGGATGGCGGAGTTAGGCGGCGCAGCTTTTGGTTACCGGGAATTCAGTTAGGTCGATCCGGGCAGGTGCTCCGGCTTCGGCTCTGGAGGAACACCGGCCAGCTCTGCGTGGAGTTAGGTATTTTTGTACTGCGAGCTGAGGAGATTCCGCCGCTAATTAACTATCCTGGAGGACTATGTTGCTGGTGGTGCTAGTATAGTAGTATTTGATCAGGGGCTAAGGACAGTTACTTACTACTGTATTTGACATGAGACTGAGCACCATACGAGCTATCTGAGGCTTTTAGTTGTCACGGTGTAGGTTCGAGAAATGGCCGGTTTTACAAGTCAGAAGTTGGTCAATGGGGGCAATTATGGCTTTGACATTGCATGGTCTTGTTAGCTAATACATGTCGCTATCGAGGGTTAGTATCTAGCTTTATCTTATTAAGCTGATTGGACTAGTCTTCAAAGCTGCTGGAGTTTTCCTAGATGTGCTGGATGGGTGATACTGATGATCCAACCTGCAGCAGGTATTGATGTCCTGGAATCATGTAGGAGAATGCTAGGACCTCAAAGATATCCATAGTCATTTCCAACTTCCACCCAATTACTTGTTGATACACTGCTGTGCGCGTAATCCACTCGAGCAGATATATTGTCTATCGCCTACTTAGTTTTTTTCTTATCTAATCGGCGGTCATAAGCTGTGTATATTATGACCAATGAGCTCCAACTGGGCTTATGTTACCAACTCAGAGCCTCATTAGTTTGGGACTAAAGGCTTTGTTGTTGTTGTCGTAATACCGCTCCGGTGGGCTCTTGGGTTACCACTTACCTAGATGGAGGTGGCTGTTTGCCTTTTAGTGTTAAGTAAACGATGGGAGGGATGTAAGGCCACAACTCAAGGGCGCGAAAATTGAAATTTGGTTAGTACAATCAACTTTGTCGTTTAGGCTCTATATCGTAGTGCTGACCCACCTAATGGTTTACGCAAGAGGAGCCAACACGTGAGGGTTCGGTTCCCACACCAACAAGGGAAAAGTATGGTTGTCTCTGAATCTCCGATGCTTCTCTTCATCCTCAACGCTGCAGCTCTTTCTTATTTCCCGACGGAGATTTTATACTTTAGCATCTACTTCTTTTTAATGGACAATGTACTCACTCTCAAATTTTGTTTCCTCACCTTGTTATCAGGTAAAGGTGCAAACTTGGGTCAAAAACAGAGAGACCGATGAGTTTGTTGGTGTTGGTGCTCGGTTTGGCCCCATAATAGAGTCAAAGGAAAAGCACGCGAACCGGACAGGACTACTAATAGCAGACCCTTTTGATTGTTGTACCCCTCTCAAAGAAAAGGTTACCTTTCTGGAAAAACATGATTTAGCTGTTTGCGATTTTTTTATAGTATCCTACGTTGTTATGTAGTGATTAATTATTCTTTGATTTAGGTCGCTGGAGAAGTTTTGCTAGTGCAAAGAGGAGATTGTAAGTTCACTACAAAAGCTAAGGTTGCTGAAGATGCTGGTGCTTCTGCTATTATAATCCTGAATAATCGGCATGGTATGCCCAATATGACCTGTCTAATAAAATTCAACATGCAATGTTTTCCATTTATGATCTTTCTTAACTGGTGTTCAATTAGAAGATAACATGTTAGGATACAGTTAAATGAGGACATGAGGTACAAAAGTTCCTATATCGATGGGAAATGCCCTACCTTTGAGTGCGGATCAACAAAACAAGTTGCCTGAAAATGTATATACCATTTTTTACCACTAGAATGACCTATCACAACCTTACTTTAGCCTTTTGATTATTTATTGGACAATTGTTTTTCATAGTTGCGCGTGCACATTTGGCGGTGCATGTTTGCGTATTTAGAAGAGCACACTTTTGGCTCATGCCTTGTCTTTCCACACGTGTGTTAGGCGTTAACAAATGGCATATGTTTGCTTGCAGAGCTATACAAGATGGTTTGTGATCAAAATGAAACGGATCTGGATATAAATATACCTGCAGTTCTTCTGCCAAAAGATGCAGGCACCATTTTACAGGGTCTTCTCTCACTTGGTAAAGGTAAATCATTAGGTCTTTAATCCCCTCAAATCTTGTACATTGCCCCGTGAACACAAGGTTGTCTAACCCCTATATTTGGTTTATTTATTTATTTATGTATTTGGTACTCTTCTACCATATTATATTTATAGCTAATAGGCTCTTTCAATTTTCTCAGTGTCAGTGCAGTTATACTCTCCAGATCGACCCCTAGTTGATACGGCTGAGGTGTTTCTATGGCTTATGGCTGTTGGTACCATTCTTGGCGCATCATACTGGTCAGCATGGAGTGCTCGAGAAGCACTTATTGAACAAGAGAAACTTCTAAAGGTTTCAGTTGATGCTTTATACGATCAGTTATTTTGGATTTTCGGAAAGAGAAACTAACAGGCACATTATTCGTATAGGATGGCCATGAAAGTTCAGTTAACATTGAGGCCGAAGGTTCTACTGGTATGGTAGATATCACCATGACATCGGCAATGCTGTTTATTGTGGTTGCATCACTGTTTTTGGTAATGCTTTACAAATTGATGTCTCACTGGTTTGTGGAGCTCCTGGTGGTTATATTTTGCATTGGTGGTGTAGAGGTGCGTATGATGAAATCCTTTTTAAAATTATACTTATTTCAACTTTGCCACTGCTTTTTTTTTGCGAGGTCACTGCTTTAAATTTTGATTTGTAGTACTGTATGCTTAGTTACTAAAACAGAATAGTACTTATATAGTATTCCACATTAAAACTAGATGGCACAAATCATGAATCTATGCAATTTGGAGAATGGTTAAATTAGGCCCTTAAATGTTAAACCTTCTTTAAACAAAGGTGTCATCCGTTTTCCCTACAGAGCATTGAAGTTCTTCCTTTTTAACCTGTACCTTTTGATTTGAACACTAAAGATATTATCCAAAAATGAACAAATAGCTTTGTGGCTGCTGTTGAATGACCAACATCACACTTATCTAGTACAGCTGCAGAGTGAACCGATCTTGATTTCGTTCATTGATATCTTATTTTGCTATATTTCGTCGCCAATTTCTTGAGCTGATGACACATTATGCTTTCCTTTTTTATCCAGGGTTTGCAAACATGCCTGGTGGCTTTATTGTCAAGGTAAATTTATTGCTCTACGAGATACATTCATATTTTCTGGGTATATGCAGTGTAGATATGTTTCAGTTCTCCTTTTAATCTGTGGTTTTGCAGCAATAGCTTAAAGAAAAGGGTAAATGTGTTACTGACCTGAAAACTGTGGTATCTTTCAGATGGTTTAAACCCGCCGCAAGATCATTTGTAAAAGTGCCATTTTTTGGAGCTGTTTCATACCTTACATTGGCAGTTTGTCCATTTTGCATCGTCTCTGCTGTTTTATGGGCTGTTTATCGCCGGATGCCCTATGCATGGATTGGGCAAGATGTTCTTGTAAGTGCAGTTTTGTTTTTTCACCTCATTTGTATTTCTTTGTTGCTAACATCTGCTTTTGTACTATATCATGATGGAAATATAAAAGAAAATCGTTATGCGCACTCGATTTTATACTGTGTATACACGATATTGATTAGATATCCAAATCTTAACTTGTTTGTTAGAAGAGTATGTGTTCTGCTACACTTGGATAAGTAACCGAGATTCGCAACTCCGTGCGCTATTTCAGCAGGATGCCGAATAGAAGGACGTAATGCCATATTTTACTTTTAGATACAATCATACTTCGTCTCATTTTCGCTCTCTTCTTCTTCCTCTCGGCCCTCCGTGTCTCGTGGAACAATCTTCTGGTTTATATCCCTGGTATAGATTGTGTGTTTTCTTTGAGAGGTAGCGAATCGATTGTGAGGTTAGTGCACTTTCTTAGAAATATTTTGTTGCTTAATCTCTCTGCATTGCGATGATGTTCATCCTATCTATTTCTCTACCTTTAAAAGGTATTCTCTCGTATTTTTTTTATGTTCATTATTATTCTACTAATATACGGTAGAATAATTAGATTATCAATTAGTCTCTGTATTTATACATTAAGAATTCTTTTAGCCATACCTATTTTTTCTTCCGTAAAAAGTTTGGCCCTGATTTTTCAAATAGACATAACTTTTTCACTCGTTTATCCAAATTAGATGAAACCAGCCTATAGTTTATCTTTGATTCCACCTATCCAGTGAACCTATCCCATCAACTTTTTTGAAATTTTCAAATTTCGAATATTTGTTCAGATTCATATTCAAACTTCTTTTGATCATATCTTTTTATCGTAACTCCGTTTGCGATGAATCCAATTGCGTTGGATTCGTATCGAAGAAAATCTTTCCGTTCATATAATTAGTGTTATCTTTTCAACATATAATTTTGATCATAGTCAGATTACTCTACTAGTCCACAAAAGAGTTATCACACAACATTCTAAGCAGATTCAATGCTATGTTGAATTACTTGTATCTTTTGATCCGTTATTTTCAATCTAGTAATTCTTTTTCCTACATAGTTCCTATTGACTTCCTACATCCAGTAGCATCATTAGTTTCACTTGGAACCTTTCAAACTATTCGAACCTTCATTTGATCATATCTTGTAAAGGTAGCGCATTTTCAATTGATTCCTTATTTTAACTAAGTAAATGCGCACGTGCAATGCACGTTAATATTTAGGCAATATATTAATTGCACGCGATATTAGGTATGCTATTATTTGTGTGTTAATCCTGTGATTAGTGTAATATTTGGTATGATATTAATTGCACGTTAAACATGTTAACGCTCGCCATTGGAGCAGTCTAGGTCGTTGGATTGACTTAGTTCGATGGCCGAGATCAGTTGGATCTGCCCTTTGGGTCTTTTTATATTGGTATAGATATGAATCTAGACGTAATCTATCATCTTTAAGCCATCACCACACTTTTTCACAAAATTAGGATCTGATCTTGCAAAATAATTTGATTCGGTTCTTTTGGAGTTTTTGCAATCTTCCTTTTGCATTTTTGGTCTTTGAGTGATTGCTTATGTGTGGATAAAATTGCTTGCTTACGATAGATTGATCGGAGTGTGACGAGTAGAACTATCTGGAATTATGAGTGCGAAGAATCTTCATCAACAGTACAAGGCAAGTTCACACTTTGATCATACTCTTCCTATACCCAGTTTTACTTGCATTAGTTACTACAAATTGCATGAGTAGGATTGGGAACATGTGGTTATTGCTATGTAGTTGATGAGGTAGGAACCTAATATCTTTGATCACCCCGGGAATATACGTTATGCTCATATTGCTTAGCCATGCTCGTAGACGGGGATTGGTATGTGAGAATCATGCAAGTTGTGAGAGATAATAACTAAGGGAAACTTAAGGTGGCTACTTTAATACACATCTGGGTGGATTGGTTGTGGGCACCTGGGAATCCAGTGTTGTCCTAGGAGATCCCGGGGTACCCGTGTGATCATCCTATGGAATGCCACCCAGGCTCAAAGGGATCATAAGATTATTCATGCTAGAAACTTCTGTGTGCAGCCACAAGCCATTATGGGCTCTGGCATAGTTGAGTAAGTTGTGGGAAACCTTTCCATGATGGCTAGCAGATGTAGGGGATTGTAGGTGTACCGGCCTATCTATCGGTTAAGGGGACCTCTTCGGAAAAAGACTATGTCTGTCATCCGTTCTCAAACATCAGGTGCGAGAAATTCAACGGAGGAGATCGAGTCTTGTGGGGAAAAGTGCGCAAACCTCTGCAGAGTGTACAAACTAATCATGATTAGCCGTGTCCCCGGTTATGGACATTTTGAGTATCTGGTATTTGAATTATTGGTTGATCTCATCACTCTATTTAATGAAATTGTTGGGTTATTAATGATTTGGTGATTTTGGGATTGAGTTGGGGTTACCTTCTCAATATGGGTAATTTAACTTAGTAGTAAATAAAATTTATTCCTTTGTTGTAGGGAAAAATTAGCTTTATGCAAAATTTAAACTTAGAGCCTCCACCAGCCAAATATGCATATAGAGATAGACAATTCTCATTATTACTCTATGGTGTGAAATTGCCAGTACATTCAATGTATACCTGACCTATATGGCTGCAACGTCTCATGTTGCAGGATTCTTACGACGAGTAAGTGATACATTAGGGTTACGATGTCTCATCACTACTTTGCCGTTGGTGTTGATGGGACTCCACAACCTTTGTTGTTCTCCTATTGGATTGAGGTAATAGTATTTACGTTACTTTATACATGTGATTTACCTCTGTTATAAATCCTCGAGTACTGTGTGTGTCAGCATACCGATCCAGGGATGACACTTAAGCACAGAGACTTGATCCATTCGGGTCGGGTCGCTACAGGATCCTCTTGTGTGAGTCGAAGGAGAGAATCGGACGTATAGTTACATGGTGGTGGTGTAGTAACGAGCTAAGAAAAAAATTCAACCAACTGGTAAAGCTACCGTCGACGCGCCTAACATGGAGGACAAATTGTGCCTTCAACTTTTTTTCAACTATGTTCAGATATGAGAACGGCCCAAAGATAGGGACGCGGCGGCACAATTTCCTGGCCATTTTTTAATCACTGGGTGTGTTCTGAGTTCGACTCCACTTCAAGGGAGTCATCTTGTCACACTTCTATACTCCATTTACTTTATCTTGCCGAATGAATGAAGCGTTGCGAGCAGAAATCGTACAAACGGTTGGATGAATTATTAGACATCTCGTATGTCACGTAGACCTAGCGACTATTCTTGAATGCCTGATCAATGTGCATTATCCCCATTGTGTGAGATAGATAAATGAATGTCTATGCTCTAGTAATATGCAGGTAAAATTTTCCGATTCCTCCTCCTGTGGAGCGTGAATCATCGAGTCCTCTACCAGTGTTGATGATGCATTCCCCCTCTACATCATCTGGGGTCTAGCTTCGACCATAAGAAGACGATAGATACAACCCAGTAGGCATATAATAGATTCTAATTAGTCTAATGAAGCATGTCAGATTAGACAATAGCTATCCTATCCGTCCCGGCCAATAGTGTGGAAGACTCGTGAGGCACCATATCTCTCAAAACTGCGCATGCCACCAGAGAATCACCAAACTCTAACAATTGAAACACCCGATAAACCAAGATATGTCGAGTTTCTCCTCAGAGATCAGGTGATGAGATTATGGTGCAACTCAAAATAAGTTTCCCGTTCATACCGAACCAAAGTATATATATTAGAATTTTTTATACTTGTGAGGACTAAGATCAATGGGATCATGGTTAGGAATAAAACGGGGATTAGTGATTGGGAGGTAGTCCTACTTGGAGTAGAAATCCCCACCTGGGTGGGCGCACCAGGCGCGGGCCTGTCTGCCGAGGCAAGCCTGGCGTGCCCTGGTGTCTTGTGCCCACCATGGGACACTTCCTGGAAGTTTCTTTATTAAAAATATTCCAAAACTGATAAAAAATATTTTTGCGGATTTTTCGGAGTCCGTTTACTTACCGTATCACATACCTCCTTATTTTCACGATTATCTGGAAGTGTTCCGGAAGGACTCTTTTATGTGTTCTTCGGTGTCAAAGTTGGATAATATTACTTTCAACATTAATAGGCGTACCTGAGATATAATGCGTATGTCCCATTGACAACCTTGCTGTTAGTACCGTTGATGTCCATGACCAACCTTTCGCAGAATTAGTTACCTTCTAAATAAATATTTATTTGGCATGGCTTCGATTTTTCTCGGTAAACCTCCGCTCGATGACGATATGCGCTTTTCCCATTTTGGAGGAGTTTTCTGCAAAAGAATCTGAGAAAGGGAGAGTTCGTTGACCTGAAAAAAAGGTCTCCAAACCCGTACTCCGCTATACCCCTAATAATGCCGCGGCCACCGTGAACTGTGTTATTGTTAGATTCTTCTTGTCGACTACGACCCCTCCTTTTACTTTTTTCTTAGTTATAAAATATCAATTTTGTGAGTCATCTCCTTTGTGATAGCGTTGGGTGTCTCCATTCATCTAATGAGGCTGTAATATCACAAATATATCCTCTCTATTGCGACCAATGCTTAAGTGTTTTTACCCATGAAGTCATTCTCCAATTGAGTTATCTTTGAACTAATGCTCCAATAGTTTTGAGTGTTCTACCACTCAGAGGCGATACATGCACATGCCTTTTCACTCTAAAATCCGATTTTGTAAGTAAGAGACGATTAACCAACGCGTTAGAAAGTTTCTTTATCATTAGTTCTATTAAGCCTGAAATTCTAGTTGCACATCCGGATCTAAATTTAAAACCAATAAACCAGAAACAAATTTATCCTCTGAGGAATGGCTAAGGTAAATGATCTGAAGTCTCTATCTGAGAGACCTTATATTCATTGGGACAGGTTATGCAATCAAAATTAGTATATGTAGTTTTCTCTATTGACTTTTAGGTTCTCAATCATTGAATCCACCCAAGAGGAATGTCCATCTAAGCCGGTACGTGGCCATGAATAAGGTTGTTAATATCTCTTGAATTATGACTTGCAGCATATGCCCCATCTTGTGACGAGAAATAGCCGACCATGAATTTAAAGTTTTTATACTCACCAAAGAGGTTCTTGTATCCAAATCTGTAACATATTCTAGGACTTCTCAATACCTGCTAGAATATTAGAACTTCCTTTATGCTTTGTCCAATCAATATTTGTGATCCACAATCTAAACTAGTTGATTAAATAGTAAGCTTAACCTCATTTCAGTAATCATTTACCCATTCATGAGAACACACCAAATCTTATTGTTCTGTTATACCATTAAGATACGGATGTAAAGGTCCCAATGTACATCACCAACCATCAAGCCATCACTACATAACAAGATGAGCTCAGTTCAACATCGGCAACAGTGAAAGATAAGTTTAAATAAGGGAAAACTATTTCCACAATATAGTCTCGAAGTTCACAGATGATTACCTATCCGGCATTACTTTCAAATGACATTTTATCATTTGCACAAGAGTGACAGAATAAAGACAAAACTTATTGAGCGGGCAATCCTTGAAGAAGGAAGACATAGGCCAGTTATCTTAATCCAGATTGCAATACCTTGGGGAGCAGTTCTATCTTCGGCACATATAGTTATGGCCCTCCACCTTATACTCAGTGAAAGTGACGCGGATTTACTTGAGGGATTTCATGTCTTGTCCTGTTCAAAGATGCCTCAGGAACACAAGTTCTAAATTACAATACATTCTAATATACCTTATAAAAATAAAGATCCGCTGAGGTCATCCCAAACCCGTACTATGTCACTTTTAATGCGCACAGTATGCAAATTCTAATTTCTTGTTAACTTTCGGTATGAATTAAAGCTAGGTGGTAGTAACTGAGCAACAATACGTGAACTTAGCATAATCATATACCCAAGGGACGTAACGATGAGATAATCACCATTTATTCGCAGTAACTGTGCTCATCAGGAAAACTATCATCAAGTAGGTAGTGTGGTCATCAAGCACATTTTCAAGCCTAGAAAACAAGTTATCAGCTACTCAGGGTCTCAGCTCCTTTTCTATCAATGATATGAAATCAAATTCTTGTAACAAGAGAACCCAATCGAATAAGTCTAGGTTTAGCATCTTTCTTTTCCATAAGATATTTAATAGAGCCAGCATGGTCTGTGTGAACAGTTACTTTGGAATCAACAATATAAGGTCTAAATTTCTCACAAGCAAACACACTGCTAAGAATTCTTTTCTCAGTAGTAGCATAATTTCTTTTGAGCATTCTGTAGTTTTACTAACATAATGAATAACATTTAAGTATTCTTGTCAACTCTTTGTCCTATGAAGCTAGACGAGTGCTATATTCAACATTGTATATCAAAGTTGTTAAAAATAGCATCGCACAATACATTTCAACATAATAGGCAAAGTGCACAGTTATACAGTGATGGAATTGTTAAGGAACAAAAAATTACTAGAATTTCGGAATCAGGAGAGAAGGAAGTTAACATAGACATGGACAGGTGCGTGAACTTATAAGAAGTGGTCGAGAAATTAAGCTTTCTTAAGTGTTTCAGAAGGCTTCTGTAACAATCAAATCACTTCTCATAAAATCGTAAAGGAGATGTCTCCGTTTTGTCAAAGAGGAGACTAGATAAGTTATCGGAGGCTAGTATAAAATTTCTTAATTAATGTCTTTTAATCAATTAGTCTCCGTGATAGAAAACATGCAATAGCACCTAAGATAACTTGATGTCGAAGATGACCATTTGGTATAATCTTTGGGGTTGACGCCATGCTGCCAGCTGTTATCTACACTTAAGCAATCAAAAGTCCTTTTAGCGTTCCACTTCAATAAACCCTCTTTTTAAAAGTGTGTTATATAAATAACCCTATAGACGAAATCAATGCCTCAATTATATCTATGAAATGATTGAGCAACTCTCTCGCAATAACATAGACAAAAGATAATTTTTGTTATTGAATAATTCTACCCTAACTCAAAATGACAAATATACGTTTGGTTCAATATCTGAAAAACTCGATCAAGATTGCTTAAGCATCATCAAAAGAACGTTCCCATAAAAAAAGTCATCCATGAAAACCTCAACAATCTTTTCACAAAAGTCAGAGAATATAGCAGTCATACATGTTGAAAGGTAGCAGGTGCATTACATAAACCAAAAGGCATACGTCTATAAGCATAGGTTCCAAAGGGACAAGTAAAAGTGTAGTCTTTTCTTGATCAGGTTGAGAAACTGGTATTTGTGAAAAGCCAGAATATCCATCAAGGAAGCAAAAGTGTGTGTGCTTAGATAATCTTTCAAGCATTTGATCAATAAAAGGCAAAGGGTAATGATCTTTTCTAGTTGCTTTGTTTAATTTTCTAAAATCTATTACCATTCTATAGCCTGTAACAATTCTTTGTGGAATAAGTTCATTCTTATCATTAGGAACAACAGTTATACCTCCTTTCTTAGGAACACAATGAACAGGACTTACCTACTCTTACCTTTGCGAGTTCCCAATCTTCAGAGTTTGTTTAATTCTTTCCAAAAGATCCCACCGGAATTCAATAGTCTTCTTCATAAAAGAACCAGCACAAGAAGTATCAAGCATGGTTTGATCATTACGAGAAAGCCGAGCATAAAAATTCTGGATAATAATTTCTCTTGAGAGCTCATGATTGGGGCATGAATATAACATTGACTTAAGCCTCCCCCAAGCTAGAGCGATACTTTCTCCTTCACGAGGCCAAAAATTATATATATAATTCCGATCACGATGAACTAGATGCATAGGATAATTTTTTGGTGGAACTCCAATTTCAAACGATTCCAATTCCATGATCCAATATCATCGATAGCCTATACCATGCCAATGCTTTTCCCTTCAAAGATAAAGGGAAAACCTTCTTCATAACTTTATCTCCGGGTAAACTGCAAGCTTAAACAATCCACAAATTTGTTCCACATATATCAAGTGCATACCAGGATGTTCGGTTCCATCTCCTGCCAACGGCGCAGAAAAATAGCCTTGATGACCCACAAGTATAGGGATCAATTGTAGCTCTTTTCGATAAGTAAGAGTGTCGAACCCAACGAGGAGCAGAAGGAAATGACAAGTAGTTTTCAGTAAGGTAATGTCTGCAAGTGCTGAAATTGTAAGTAGCAGAGTAGTTTGATAGCAAGATAATTTGTAATGAGCAAGTAACGATAGTAGTAACAAAAGTGCAGCAAGGTAGCCCAATCCTTTTGAGGCAAAGGACAGGCCAAAATGGTCTCTTATGATAAGCAAAGCGTTCTTGAGGGTACACGGGAATTTCATCTAGTCACTTTCATCATGTTGGTTAATTTGTGTTCGCTACTTTGATAATTTGATATGTGGGTGGACCGGTGCTTAGGTGTTTTTCTTACTTGAACAAACCTCCTACTTATGATTAACCCTCCCGCAAGCATCCGCAACTACGAGAAAAGTATTAAGAATAAATTCTAACCATAGCATTAAACTTTTGGATCCAATCGGTCCCTTACGGAATAGCGCATAAACTGGGGTTTAAGCTTCTGTCACTCTCGCAACCCATCATCTAATTGCTACTCCACAATGCATTCCCTTAGGCCCAAATATGGTGAAGTGTCATGTAGTCGACGTTCACATGACACCACTAAGGGAATCGTCTCACGTATCTATAATTTTTGATTGTTCCATGCTATATTAATCACTGTTTTGGACATTATTGGGCTTTATTATACACTTTTATATTATTTTTGGGACTAACCTATTAACCGGAGGCCCAGCCCAGAATTGCTGTTTTTTGCCTGTTTAGGGTTTCGAAGAAAAGGAATATCAAACGGAGTCCAAACGGAATGAAACCTTCGGGAACGTGATTTTCTCACCGAATACAACTCAGGAGACTTGGACCCTACGTCAAGCCAATAACAGGAGGCCACGAGGTAGGGGGCGCCTGCCCCCCAGGCGCGCCCTCCACCCTCGTGGGCCCCCTGTTGCTCCGACGTACTTCTTCCTCCTATATATATCCACGTACCCCCAAACGATCAGAGACGGAGCCAAAAACCTAATTCCACCGCCGCAACTTTCTGTATCCACGAGATCCCATCTTGGGGCCTGTTTGAGCTCCGCCGGAGGGGGCATCGATCACGGAAGGCTTCTACATCATCATCCAAGCCCCTCCGATGAAGTGTGAGTAGTTTACTTCAGACCTACGGGTCCATATATAGTAGCTAGATGGCTTCTTCTCTCTTTTTGGATCTCAATACAATGTTCTCCCCTCTCTCTGGAGATCTATTCGATGTAATCTTCTTTTTGCGGTGTGTTTGTTGAGACCGATGAATTGTGGGTTTATGATCAAGTCTATCTATGAATAATATTTGAATCTTCTCTGAATTCTGTTTATGTATGATTGGTTATCTTTGCAAGTCTCTTCGAATTATCAGTTTGGTTTGGCCTACTAGATTGGTTGTTTCTTGCCATGGGAGAAGTGCTTAGCTTTGGGTTCGATCTTGCAGGTCCTTTCCCAGTGACAGAAGGGGCAGCAAGGCACGTATTGTATTGTTGCCATCGAGGATAACAAGATGGGTTTTTTCATATTGCATGAAACTATCCCTCTACATCATGTCATCTTGCTTAAGGCTTACTCTGTTTTTAACTTAATACTCTAGATGCATGCTGGATAGCGGTCGATGAGTGGAGTAATAGTAGTAGATGCAGGCAGGGATCTACTTGTCTCGGACGTGATGCCTATATACATGATCATACCTAGATATTCTCATAACTATGCTCAATTCTGTCAATTGCTCAACAGTAATTTGTTCACCCACCGTAGAATACTTATGCTCTTGAGAGAAGCCACTAGTGAAACCTATGGCCCCCGGGTCTATTCTCATCATATCAATCCCCATCACTTTTATTGCTTTGTTTACTTTGCCTTTTACTTTTACTTTGCATCTTTACCAAAAATACCAAAAATATTATTATATCTCTATCAGATCTCACTCTCGTAAGTGACGTGAAGGGATTGACAACCCCTAAGCGTTGGTTGCGTTGAGGCTATTGTTTTGTAGGTACGAGGGACTCGCGTAGCCTCCTACTGGATTGATACCTTGGTTCTCAAAAACTGAGGGAAATACTTACGCTACTTTGCTGCATCATCCCTTCTCTTCAAGGGAAAACCAACGCAGTGCTCAAGAGGTAGCAAGAAGGATTTCTGGCGCCGTTGCCGGGGAGGCTACGCAAAAGTCAAGTCAATTTACTCCCGACAACGAGCCATTTCTGGCGCCACGTTGCCGGAGGTCTACGCAAAAGTCAACATACCAAGTACCCATCACAATCCCTTATCTCCCGCATTACATTATTTGCCATTTGCCTCTCGTTTTCCTCTCCCCCACTTCACCCTTGGCCATTTTATTCGCCCCCTCTCTCTCTCCATCCTCCCTCTCTTTCTCTATTTGCCTCTTTTTGCCCGTCTTTGCTTTTGTTTGCTCGTGTGTTGGATTGCTTGTTTGTCGCGATGGCTCAAGATAATACTAAATTGTGTGACTTCACCAATACCAACAATAATGATTTCCTTAGCACTCCGATTGCTCCTCTTACCGATGTTGAATCTTGTGAAATTAATACTGCTTTGTTGAATCTTGTCATGAAAGATCCGTTCTCCGGCCTTCCTAGTGAAGATGCCGCTACTCATCTTAATGATATTGTGTGACATCCAAAAGAAAAAAGATGTCGATAATGATATTGTTAAATTGAAGTTATTTCCTTTTTCTCTTAGAGATCGTTCTAAAGCTTGGTTTTCGTCTTTGCCTAAAAATAGTATTGATTCATGGAACAAGTGCAAAGATGCTTTTATCTCTAAGTATTTTCCTCTCGCTAAGATCATCTCTCTTACAAACGATATTATGAATTTTAAACAACTTGATCATGAACATGTTGCACAAGCTTGGGAGAGAATGAAATTAATGATACGTAATTGCCCTACTCATGGTTTGAATTTGTGGATGATTATACAAAAAATTTATGCCGGATTGAATTTTGCTTCTAGAAATCTTTTAGATTCGGCCGCGGGAGGCACTTTTATGGAAATCACTTTAGGAGAAGCTACTAAACTCCTAGATAATATTATGGTTAATTATTCTCAATGGCATACTCGAAAGATCTACTAGTAAAAAGGTTCATGCTATAGAAGAAATTAATGTTTTGAGTGGAAAGATGGATGAGCTTATGAAATTGTTTGCTAATAAGAGTGTTTCTTCTGATCCGAATGATATGCATTTGTCTACCTTGATTGAGAATAATAATGAATCTATGGATGTGAATTTCATTGGTAGGAACAATTTTGGTAATAACGCGTATAGAGGAAACTTTAATCCAAGGCCGTATCCTAGTAATTCCTCTAATAATTATGGTAATTCCTTCAACAATTCTTATGGTAATAATAATAAGATGCCCTCTGATTTTGAATCTAGTATTAAAGAATTTATTAGTTAGCAAAAGAGTTTCAATGCTTTGATTGAAGAAAAATTGTCTAAGATTGATGAGTTGGCTAGAAACATGGATAGAATTTATCTTGATGTTTATTCTTTGAAACTTAGATCTATTCCACCTAAGCATGGTATCAATGAGTCTCTCAAAGCCATGAGAATTTCCATTGATGAGTGCAAAGAAAGAACCGCTAGGATGCGTGCTAAAGGATTGCTTTATAAAAGCGTGTTCTTCTAGTTTTGATGATAATAAGGATGCAGATCTAAAAGTGATTGATGTGCCTCCTATTAAATATTTGTTTTGCAACATGAATCTTGATAATTATGGGACTAGAGATGAGTCAGCTTTAGTTAAAAGGTGTCCCAATAATTCGTAGTTTTTAGATCTTGATGCAAAAATTGGTAAAAGTGGGATTGAAGAGGTCAAAACTTTACATAGCATTGAGCCCACTACTTTGGATTTCAAGGAATTTAATTATGATAATTGCTCTTTAATATATTGTATTTCCTTGTTGCAATCCATGCTAAATTCTCCGCATGCTTATACTCAAAATAAAGCTTTTCCCAAACATATCGTTGATGCTTTGATGCAATCTTATGAAGAAAAGCTAAAATTAGAAGTTTCTATCCCTAGAAAACATCATGATGAGTGGGAACCTACTATTAAAATTAAGATTAAAGATAATAAATGCTATGCTTTATGTGATTTGGGTGCTAGTGTTTCCACGATTCCAAAAACTTTGTGTGATGTGTTAGGTTTCCGTGAATTTGATGATTGTTCTTTAAATTTGCATCTTGCGGATTCCACTCTTAAGAAACCTATGGGAAGTGAGGGAGTCCTGGATTAGGGGGTCTCTGGACAGCTGGACTATATCCTTTGGCCGGACTGTTAGACTATGAAGATACAAGATTGAAGACTTCGTCTCGTGTTCGGATGGGACTCTACTTGGCGTGGAAGGCAAGCTAGGCAATACGGATATGTATATATCATCCTTTGTAACCGACCTTGTGTAACCCTAGCCCTTTCCGGTGTCTATATAAACCGGAGGGTTTTAGTCCGTAGAATAACATACAATCATACCATAGGCTAGCTTTTAGGGTTTAGCCTCTCCGATCTCGTGGTAGATCAACTCTTGTAATACTCATATCATCAAGAATAAATCAAGCAGGACGTAGGGTTTTACCTCCATCAAGAGGGCCCGAACATGGGTAAAACATCGTGTCCCCTGCCTCCTGTTACCATCCGCCTTAGACGCACAGTTCGGGACCCCCTACCCGAGATCCGCCGGTTTTGACACCGACATTGGTGCTTTCATTGAGAGTTCCTCTGTGTCGTCATCATCAGGCTTGATGGCTCCTTCGATCATCGTTAGCGATGCAGTCCAGGGTGAGACTTTTCTCCCCGGACAGATTTTTGTATTCGGTGGCTTTGCACTGCAGGACAATTCGCTTGGCCATCTGGAGCAGATTGAAAGCTACGCCGCTGGCCATCAGGTCAGGTTTGGAAGCCTAAACTACACGGCCGACATCCGCGGAGACTTGATCTTCGATGGATTCAAGCCCATGCCCAGTGCGCCGCACTGTCACGATGGGCATGATTTAGCTCTGCCACCGAACAGTGTCCTGGAGACCGCACCTGCAGCCGCTCCGACCTTTAATTCGGAGCCAACTGCGCCATCTGAGGGCGGGTGGTTAGACCCCGCCGCGGAGGCAGCAGCCTCAACGGAGATCGAACCGAACACCAACCTTATCCTTCGCGAGGCCCGTGACTCCCCATCGTTAGACTCTCCTCTGGACTCTGGACCATCCCCGCCCCTGCCAATCGAATCCGATTGGGCGCCGATCATGGAATTCACCTACCGCGGATATCTTTCAGCACTCGCCCTTTGGCGACATACTGAATTCACTAAGGTCTCTCTCTTTGTCAGGAGCAGGAGAGTCCTAGACGGATCATGTCGGGGGTTGGGTGCGACATATGCCAAGGGATGGCTTATCATGGTGGGGGCGAGTAGAACATCACCGGTGCCTGGAAGAGGGAGAGGCGTAGGCATGCACGCCGGCGAATCTTACCCAGCTTCAGGGCTCTCCGAGGAGATAACACCCCTACTGCTACTCTCGAGGTCTCCGCGTGATCACTATGGCAAAGTGTATACAAGGTTGCTCCTTGAGCTGTTTCCTGGAGGTAAGAGAAGGCAAGGCTAGCTCTCTCCTTCCTATATTCTCTGGTCTAGTGCTAATAGAATCGAACCCTTTGCATTGGTGCCCTGGGGGGTTTATATAGGCCTACCCCCCGAGGTACAATGGTAATCCGGCTGGGCACGGGTCCCAGCCGTCTGTCTCTCAGGCCGCCGTCTTCTCCGCCGACTACTGGGGCCCGTCGCCTGGGGGGCCTCGCCGACTGACTCCACCCCCGCAGACCGGCCCTTGTCCGCCGCGGGCAGGTTCTTGCAGGCTGCGAATTACTCTATCCATGCTTCTAATGACGCTGGCTTGGTCATGGGGTCATGGCAACAGTGCCGCCGCCTGACGGGCGATCACTGTTGCCACTCCCCGTCTTGTCTGGTTAATGGCGTGCGGGGCCCGTGGGAGGGGCCGGCCGACTCCCACAGGGATCCGTCTTGTGGCACTCTGGCCGTCTTCTGTACCCCCGCGGACCGCGGGGCCTACGCCGTTCTGGGTCGTACAGGCAGGCCGACGTGGGCACAGGGGTCGCCCCACTAGGGCTGATATCAGGGCTGGCATGGCAACAGTGCCGCGCCGGAGGGAGATCTCTGTTGGTACGACGTACTGTGGCCACGCCCGCCCTTGGTAATCGGGGTGGATGCAGGCCGTACGGCGGCCATTCCCTGTCCCGTCCCTTCTTACGAAGGCAGAGGGTGGTTGGAGTCGCGGGCCGACTCCCCATAGCCGGCTTCTCTGGAAGCCGCCAGTTAGGAGTCGGCTCATCTGAAGTCATCCCTGGGACTTGGCCGTGAGTGGGTAGTCGGCAGCGCCGCTGCCGACTCCCAGAGGCGGCTCTCCATCCTGGGGTTCCTGAGGGGCGTAGCCTTCCCTGATGTCTTGAAAGGTTCTTGGCTTCGGGTTAGCCTACCCGTGGCCCATTACTCCGACAGATCATGACCGGCAGGATTGGGATGCGGACAACGAAGAAATTCGACGCCCACCCACCACCCACTTCATAGCCACTGTCGATGACTTGACCGACATGCTCGACTTCGACTCCGAAGGCATCGACGGTAATGGACGACGATGCAGGAGACGAACAGGAACCAGCACCTATAGGGCACTGGAAAGCCACCTCTTCATATGATATATATATGGTGGCACACCCAAAGAGGGCAATGGCGACGGAACAGCAGGGGATGACCCCTCCAAGAAGCAACCTAAGCGCCGGCGTCAGTGGCGCCGCTCTAAGTCCCGTCAAAGCAAAAATGGTGACACAGGCATAGGAGATAACACCCCGGACAGTGCCGAAGACAACTCCCTCCAGCAAGATTCAGCGTAGGAGGATGGAGAAGCCAGCCCTCCTGAGAGAGCGGCAAATAGAGAGGTAGAGGATGATAATTACATACCTCCCTCCGAAGACGAGGCAAGCCTCGACGACGACGAATTTGTCGTGATTGAGGATCCCGTCGAGCAAGAGCGCTTCTAGCACAGGCTTATAGCCACAGCGAGTAGCCTTAATAAAAAGCAGCAGCAGCTTAGAGTTGATCAAGACTTGATAGCCGACAGATGGACTGAAGTCCTTGCGGCCAAGAAATACGAACTCGAACGCCCCTACAAGAGCTACCCAAAGCGCAGGTTGATACCCCGATTAGAGGAGGAAGCATCTAAACCCACATCTCCAGCGGCTGACTGGCCACCTCGCGGCCGCGACAGAGAGGCTTCTCGGCCCACAACTCAAGCCGCACCCCGGCGTCACTCAAAAAACACTAAGGCACGGGGAAATGTGTTAGACCTGCGAGATGTATTGGAGGACAAATCAAGGCAAACAAGATCGATCTATGGATCGCGTGGGCGCCCCACGACACGAGACGATAACCATCACGCCGGATATAGTAAAAGTAAATCCGGCCGGGCCAAACACAATAGACAAAACTCATTCGAGCTGCATCGTGATATAGCCCAGTACAGAGGCGCCGCACACCCGCTATGCTTCACAGATGAAGTTATGGATCATCAAATCCCAGAGAGTTTCAAACCTGTGAATATTGAATCATACGATGGTATGACAGATCCTGCGGTATGGATTGAGGACTATCTCCTTCATATCCACATGGCCCGTGGCGACGATCTACACGCCATCAAATACCTCCCACTCAAGCTTAAAGGACCACCTCGGCATTGGCTCAACAGCTTGCCAGCAAAATCCATTGGGTGTTGGGAAGACCTGGAAGCCGCATTCCTTGACAACTTCCAGGGCACCTATGTGCGACCACCAGACGCCGATGACCTGAGCCACATAATTCAGCAGCCAGAGGAATCAGCCAGACAATTCTGGACACAATTCCTAACCAAGAAAAATCAAATCGCCGACCGTCCGGATGTAGAGGCCCTAGCGGCTTTCAAGCATAACATACGCGACGAGTGGCTTGCCCGGCACCTTGGACAGGAAAAGCCGAAATCCATGGCAGCCGTCACGACACTCATGACCCGCTTTTGCGCAGGAGAAGACAGCTGGCTGGCTCGCAGCAATAACATGTCAAAGAGCCCTGGTAATTCGGATACCAAGGACAACAATGGCAGGTCACATCGCAACAAGCACAAGCGCCGCATTAACAGCGACAATACGGAGGACACGGCAGTTAATGCCGGATTCAGAGGCTCTAAGCCCGGTCAGCGGAAAAAGCCATTCAAAAGAAGCACTCCGAGCCCATCCAGTTTGGAGCGTATACTCGATCGCTCGTGTCAGATACATGGCACCCCCGACAAGACCAGCCAATCACACCAACAGGGATTGTTGGGTGTTCAAGCAGGCAGGCAAGTTAAATGCCGAAAGCAGAGACAAGGGGCTGCATAGCGATGACGAGGAGGAGCCCCGGCCGCCAAACAATAGTGGACAGAAAGGTTTTCCCCCACAAGTGCGGACGGTGAAGATGATATACGCAACCCACGTCCCCAAGAGGGAGCGGAAGCATGCGCTAAGGGATGTATACGCGATGGAGCCAGTCGCCCCAAAGTTCAACCCATGGTCTTCCTGCCTGATCACTTTTGATCGAAGGGACCACCCCACTAGCACCCGTCATGGCGGATTCACCGCATTGGTTCTAGACCCAATTATTGACGGATTTCACCTCACTAGAGTCCTTATGGACGGCGGCAGCAGCCTGAACCTACTTTACCAGGATACAGTGCGGAAAATGGGCATCGATCCCTCGAGGATTAAACCCACTAAAACGACCTTTAAAGGCGTCATACCAGGTGTAGAGGCCAACTGTACAGGCTCAGTTACACTTGAAGTGGTCTTCGGATCTCCGGATAATTTCCGAAGCGAGGAGTTAATCTTCGACATAGTCCCGTTCCGCAGTGGCTATCACGCACTGCTCGGGCGAACCGCATTCACCAAGTTCAATGCGGTGCAGCACTACGCATACCTCAAGCTCAAGATGACAGGCCCTTGAGGCGTCATCACGGTCAATGGAAACACCGAACGCTCTCTCCGAACGGAGGAGCATACGGCGGCTATCGTAGTGGAAATACAAAGCAGCCTCTCAAGGCAATTCTCCAGTCCGGCCATTAAACGTCTGGACACCGTCAAGCGCGCCTGGAGTAACCTACAACAAGACCGCCTGGCACGATCCGAGCAAGCGTAGCAATGCGGCCCCAACCCCAGCCCTCGCGAACTTGCGAAACCAGTGTTGCGCGTACATAACTACGCTCTGGAAATACCATGGGCACAGGGGGAGGGGCACCATCACGGCACGCCCGACACGCGGCTTAAACCGCACTAGGGGCTGCCGATTTCTTAATTTTCTCTTATTTTCAGGACTCCATTCTTCGGAAGGCCTGTCCGGCAGTACAATTGCCGCACAAACGATACAACCAGGGAAGCAGAAAGCTACGTCGCACTATGGAACTCTAAGGTGGTCTCTATAACGAGCAGTATACCTGTTTCACATAACATTCCGCAGCTCGCCCCTGGAAAGGACATGTTAAATAGTCCCATCTTTTGCTTATTGCACTATTTGTATCGTTCTGCTTTGATCGCAGCCTTTTTAAATAAATAATGCATAGCTTCCGTCTATTGTTGCATTACTCTTTTTTACGAATATATGTTCATTAATGACATGTTGCACCCGTACACTTTGGTACGGCCAATACGCCAGGGGCTTAAGTACCCCACAATACGGTGTGAGAAGTCCGAACACTTTCACAAGTGTGGCACCCCGAACTTATAGCATTATATGCATCGGCTCCGAATCATGTCTTGGGTCAATAGTTGGGTTTGCCCGGCTCCTATGTTTTGGTACCTTACGTTCCGTTATATCGGCTAAGGTAGCACTAGGAGAACTACTGCGATTGTGCCCCAGTTGAGCTGGGCTAAGCACCTCAGTAGAGAAAGCTAAAACTGACCGTCATGATGAGGCGAGAGCTGGTCGCTGTTCAAGAGGTTTTCGAGTCCCTAAAGACTTATGCCGCTTAGAGCGAGGAGTCGGCTTTGTCCGGCCTAGGCGTGGATAGCGCCCCGAACTCGGTCTTCCGAACACTAGGGGCTTCGCCGAAATTTAAAATTATAGAATTCTATGGCTAAGTGAGAGTGTTCAAGCATTATAGTCCGATTGCCTTGTTCGTTGTGTTGAGCGCCTCCCTCGAAGGACCCAAGAATGGGAAAAAGAGCGCTCATGTTTATCCCGAACACCCCAGCACTCGTGGCACGAGGGCAGAAGCCGACGACCCGCCATCTCTCAAATTTGATAAACGGCCGTACAGAAGGTAATATTTTAAATTCAAAAGCGTTGCTTAGCACATATGAACAAGTTTTCAGTGTACAGGATCACAAATGCGAGTTTACTCAAAAATTACATCTTTGGAGCATTCATCCGCTATAAGGCAGGCACCCTTCAGGACGCCCTCATAATACGCTTCCGGGACGCGATGCTCCTTGCCCGGCGGTGGCCCGTCCTTCACCAGCTTCTCCGCATCCATCTTGCCCCAGTGCACTTTAGCACGGGCAAGCGCCCTACGGGCACCTTCGATGCAGACGGAGCGCTTGATTACTTGAAGCCGTGGACAGGCATCCACCAGCCGCCTCACCAGCCCAAAGTAGCTCCCAGGCAAAGCCTCTCCAGGCCAAAGCCGAACTATGAGGCCCTTTATGGCCTGTTCGGCCACCTTGTGGAGATCGACCATTTGCTTCAACTGGTCGCTCAAAGGCACCAGGTGTCCGGCCTCAGCATACTGAGACCAGAACACCTTCTCCGTCGAGCTCCCCTCCTCGGCTTGGTAGTAGGTGGCGGCATCAGACGCACTACGGGGCAAATCTGCGAATGCTCCTGGAGAGCTCCGGACTCGGGTAAGTAACAAGTAATTCACTTTCACGTGCTTGCTTTGCATAATGAATGCCTTACCGCCGCTATCTTCTTCATATCTCCAATTTCTTGGAGGGCTTTCTGGGCTTCGGCCTTGGCAGACTTCGCGCTTTCGAGGGCTGCCGCAAGCTCGGACGCTTGCGTCTTTGAGTCAAGCTCCAAACTCTCGTGTTTTTTCACGAGAGCCTGGAGCTCTTTCTGCACCTCCTCCACCCGCGCCTCCTGCTTCCCTCTCTCTGTGCGCTCCGCGGCTGCTCTGTTTCGGCCTCGGACAACGCTTTCTTAAGAGTTGCCACCTCGATCGTGGCCCCTATAATAGCACGTTGATCCTGTCATTTTTTGCAACCACATCTTCTCTATATATTTGCGCAAGGTATTACTTACCTTCCTTCTCCTCGAGTTGCCTCTTGGCATGGCCGAGCTCGTTCTCGGACCGCGCGAGGTTTTGCTTCAGCGTATCCACCTCCGTAGTCAGTGCGGCGGAGGCCAGCAGCGAAGCCTGCATACGCATATTGACTTGATTATGTTAGACTCCTGCGAATGTTATTAGATCCTCTATTCGGCTTTTCTTTCCGAACGCCGAACAGAGCATCAGGGGCTACTGTCTCTGCGGTAATATTTTTACATATTCTTTACTTACCTCAAAGCCTGTTAGAAGGCTGGCACAGGCTTCAGTCAGTCAGCTCTTGGCGGACTGAACCTTCTGGATCACCGCACTCATAATAGTGCGGTGCTCCTCGTCGATGGAGGCGCCGTTAAGCACCTCCAACAAATTGTCCGGTGCCTCCGGCTGGACGGAGGTTGCCGGCTCGGTAGGCTTGCTCCTCTTGGAAGGAGGCTGCCTACCGGAGTCCGGAACCGTTGAAGGTTTCGGCGCGGTGTCCAGCTCAAGGCCGGACTTGGAGCCCTTGGGGGTTCTATCCCCTTTACGCCTGGAGTCCGGGAGGTCGCCTTGCGGCGCCTCCAGGACCACCTCCTCCTGGCTTGGAACCTGTTGGGACGCCACCGCGGCGTCGTCCGTAGGATGGCGGGAGGTAGCCGTCGGAAGCGAATTCACATCCGACGAATCCAGGGAACCGCTCGACGACACGTCAAGCCGGTCTTTGGGTGGACTGCATAAACATGTTCGACGTAAGGAAAAGCTGTGCAATGGGGGAATACTATGAATCACTCTAGTATCCGGATACTTGCGATCTCGCCAAGGGCTTGGCCCTGCGCGGCCACTCCTCTTCACCGTCGTCGGCGTTGGTGGAGTAGTCCAGAGGAGGGGTCTTCCCCTTCTTGGACCCTTCGGCCTCCCCAGTTGGGGCGGCCTTCCTTTTCTTCCCTCCCCCCGCTGGAGGGGGAGAGGTCTCTTCTTCCTCCTCCTCGTCTTCATGGGAGGAGTGCGCCTTGGAGTCATCGGATGATGAATCCAACACCTCCTGGCGCCGGGCACTCTTTCGAGTCCCCGTGGCCTTCTTCTTGGCCTTCTTCTCCGGCACCACATAGGGTGCCGGAACCAGCAGCTTCGCCAAGAGAGCATCCGCTGGGCCTTCGGGCAAAGGAGCCAGACAGTCGATCTGTCCGGACGTCTCCTGCCAATCCTGTCAAAGGTAAGGGAGCTTAGATCCCGCATGGAGTCAAACTATGAAAAACTAATACCATGTAAAAGGTAAAAACAGCTTACCGCACGAGCGTGACGCTGCGTGCTGAATCCGCGATCCTCGGTAGCGGATGCGAGGGCCTCGGCGCCCTTGAAAAGAACCTTCCAGGCATCTTCATACGTCGTGTCGAAGAGCCTGCTCAAAGTTCGGTGCCGCGCCGGGTCGAACTCCCACAGGTTGAAAGCCCGTTGTTGACACGGGAGGATCCGACGGATGAGCATAACCTGGACTACGTTGACAAGTTTGAGCTTCTTGTCCACCAGGGTTTGGATGCATGTTTGGAGTCCGGTCAGCTCTCCTTTTTTACCCCACGACAGGCCCGTCTCTTTCCAGGAGGCGAGCCACGTAGGGGGTCCGGATCGGAACTCGGGGGCTGCGACCCATTCAGGGTTGCGCGGCTCGGTGATGTAAAACCACCCTGATTGCCACCCCTTTAGGGACTCCACGAAGGAGCCCTCGAGCCATAGGACGTTGGGCATCTTGCTTCTCCCCCTCTACTCTCTTGTAATGAATTGAGTTTCCCCTTTGAAGTTATCTTATCGGATTGAGTCTTTAAAGATTTGAGAACACTTGATGTATGTCTTGCCGTGCGTATCTGTGGTGACAATGGGATATCACGTGATTCACTTGATGTATGTTTTGGTGATCAACTTGCGGGTTCCGCCCATGAACCTATGCATAGGGGTTGGCACACGTTTTCGTCATGATTCTTCGGTAGAAACTTTGGGGCACTCTTTGAGGTTCTATGTGTTGGTTGAATAGATGAATCTGAGATTGTGTGATGCATATCGTATAATCATACCCACGGATACTTGAGGTGACATTGGAGTATCTAGGTGACATTAGGGTTTTGGTTGATTTGTGTCTTAAGGTGTTATTCTAGTACGAACTCTAGGGCTGTTTGTGACACTTATAGGAATAGCCCAACGGATTGATTGGAAAGAATAACTTTGAGGTGGTTTCGTACCCTACCATAATCTCTTCGTTTGTTCTCCGCTATTAGTGACTTTGGAGTGACTCTTTGTTGCATGTTGAGGGATAGTTATGTGATCCAATTATGTTATTATTGTTGAGGGAACTTGCACTAGTGAAAGTATGAACCCTAGGCCTTGTTTCAACGCATTGCAATACCGTTTACGCTCACTTTTATCATTAGTTACCTTGCTGTTTTTATATTTTCAGATTACAAAAACCTTTATCTACCATCCATATACCACTTGTATCACCATCTCTTCGCCGAACTAGTGCACCTATACAATTTACCATTGTATTGGGTGTGTTGGGGACACAAGAGACTCTTTGTTATTTGGTTGCAGGGTTGCTTAAGAGAGACCATCTTCATCCTACGCCTCCTACGGATTGATAAACCTTAGGTCATCCACTTGAGGGAAATTTGCTACTGTCCTACAAACCTCTGCACTTGGAGGCCCAACAACGTCTACAAGAAGAAGGTTGTGTAGTAGACATCACAAATAATTGTAATGCGGGAGATAATGGTATGTGATGGGTACTTGTATGTTGACTTTTGCGTAGACCTCCCCGGCAACGGCCAGAAATCCTTCTTGCTACCTCTTGAGCACTGTTGGTTTTCCCCGAAGAGGAAGGGATGATGCAGCAAAGTAGCGTAAGTATTTCCCTCAGTTTTTGAGAACCAAGGTATCAATCCAGTAGGAGGCTACGCGCGAGTCCCTCGTACCTGCACAAAACAAATAAATCCTTCGCAACCAACGCGAATAGGGGTTGTCAATCCCTACACGGCCACTTACGAGAGTGAGATCTGATAGATATGATAAGATAATATTTTTGGTATTTTTGTGATAAAGATGCAAAGTAAAATAAAGGCAAAGTAAAAGCAAAGGAAATAACTAAGTAGTAGGAGATTAATATGATGAAGATAGACCCGGGGGCCATAGGTTTCACTAGTGGCTTCTCTCGAGAGCATAAGTATTCTACGGTGGGTGAACAAATTACTGTTGAGCAATTGACAGAATTGAGCATAGTTATGAGAATATCTAGGTATGATCATGTATATAGGCATCACGTCCGAGACAAGTAGACCGACTCCTGCCTGCATCTACTACTATTACTCCACTCATCGACCGCTATCCAGCATGCATCTAGAGTATTAAGTTAAAAACAGAGTAACGCCTTAAGCAAGATGACATGATGTAGAGGGATAACTCATGCAATATGATGAAAACCCCATCTTGTTATCCTCGATGGCAACAATACAATACGTGCCTTGCTGCCCCTACTGTCACTGGGAAAGGACACCGCAAGATTGAACCCAAAGCTAAGCACTTCTCCCATTGCAAGAAAGATCAATCTAGTAGGCCAAACCAAACTGATAATTCAAAAGAGACTTGCAAAGATAACCAATCATACATAAAAGAATTCAGAGAAGATTCAAATATTATTCATAGATAGACTTGATCATAAACCCACAATTCATCGGTCTCAACAAACACACCGCAAAAAGAAGATTACATCGAATAGATCTCCACAAGAGAGGGGGAGAACATTGTATTGAGATCCAAAAAGAGAGAAGAAGCCATCTAGCTAATAACTATGGACCCGTAGGTCTGAAGGTAAACTACTCACACTTCATCGGAGGGGCTATGGTGTTGATGTAGAAGCCCTCCGTGATCGATGCCCCCTCCGCGGAGCTCCGGAACAGGCCCCAAGATGGGATCTCGTGGATACAGAAAGTTGGCAGTGGAATTAGGGTTTTGGCTCCGTATCTGATCATTTGGGGGTACGTAGGTATATATAGGAGGAAGGAGTACGTCGGTGGAGCAACAGGGGGCCCACGAGGGTGGAGGGCGCGCCTGGGGGGGTAGGCGCGCCCCCTACCTCGTGGCCTCCTCTTTTGTGTCTTGACGTAGGGTCCAAGTCTCCTGGGTCTTGTTCGTTGAGAAAATCACGTTCCCGAAGGTTTCATTCCGTTTGGACTCCGTTTGATATTCCTTTTCTTCGAAACCCTAAAACAGGCAAAAAAACAGCAATTCTGGGCTGGGCCTCCGGTTAATAGGTTAGTCCCAAAAATAATATAAAAGTGGATAATAAAGCCCAATAATGTCCAAAACAGTAGATAATGTAGCATGGAGCAATCAAAAATTATAGATACGTTGGAGACGTATCACAAACATTAAGAAACTTGGTTTTAAAATTATTGTAAATCCAAAACCCGTCTAATATTCATGAAACTTGGCATGGAGTTATGACATGGCACCAACATGTTGTGGTAATTTTTTTGTCCAATTTGGGACAAATTTTGGTACAGTGTTCTTAAAAAGTGAAGCTTCTGAGAAGAAGCCTTGTGGTTCTAATAGAGAATGTGTCACCTTTGTGGGCGATACGACATTCGTTGCCTCTTCTCACCTTGAATTTTATTTCAGAGACAACATAGACAATAGAAGTGATGTGTTAAAATATGGAATTATTTAGGGTTTGTTTGGCCTTTTTATACACTAATTGAGTTTTCTAGGCATTTAATGTGCATAATTCAAATTTGAACTACATCCACATGTTGCACTGCACCCAAATGGGTTAAAAATCATATATATGTGTGTCCTTCGGTGCATGTTTAGGTCCCAAGCAAGAATCGGGAATGAATTCCAAACATGTTGGCATCGTGGCTTAGTCGCAAACATTGATAATCTTGGTTTTTAAATTCTTACAAATCCAAAACTCACTTGAAATTCATGGAACTTGGGATGATATCATGACATGGCACATATACGCCGTGGTACCTTCTGCTTTCCAATTCGAGACAAAGCGCACACATTAACAGCCAACGTAGGCATTTTGGAATGAAGTTGCCACGTTATTATCACAAGCGGTTGTATTATTTGAATCATGGGCATTCCACTAACCATTTACGTGTCGCCATGCGTCCCACTTTTATTGTCTAGGAAGTGACGTGCGGGCATTTGTTTGATTAGATGGGACGCGTGCGAGCAGTCCGCCGCGCAGGCTCAACAGGACGCGTGCAAGCAGTCTGCTGTGCAGGCTCAGTGGGATGCATGCAAACAGTCCACTCTGCAGGCTCAACGGGACACGTGTGAGAAGTCCACCACACAAGCTCACCAGCAAGTGAGCCCTTTGACCTCCAACCTCCGCCCACCTCGCTCCCAACTTCTTCGTTAATGGCAGCTGAGCCACTATTTAACAGGCGATTAATGCACCTGGACGGAGGGAGTAGTTTTCTTATGATCCCACAACCCCTCACGACGTTAGCATTGTTTTGTTCATGCCTCATTAAGAACATGACTTTTAGCCTATTTTCAACTCGTATACATTTGCCTACAAACAGAATAATACAGTGGCAATGGCAACTAACAATACTTATGTTACATATTCAGGATAATTTAAAATGCCACATGCGATAATGCCTGAAAGACACAGGGGCAGAAGAAGAAGAAGGAAGACGCAGACAACGATCAAGGTCGCTGCTCTCTACTTCATGATGGGTTTCTGGGCGCGGAGTTCCTCCATCTCCTTCTTCATCGCCTCCATGACCTTCATCTCCTCTCGCCTCTCCTCCGCCATCTTCGTCATTGTGTCCATTGCACAGGATTTCTCGTGGCGAGCATCGATGCTCTCCTTCACATCCTCAAGACTTTGCTTACAGCGTCCATGAATTCCTCCACCAGTAGGTCGCGCTCGATGCGGAGTTTTGCCATGTCATCCATAAGTTCCACGATGATGATGGTCGTCTTCTTCATTGAGGCACTGCTCTTCTCATGCAGCTTCATCCAGCCGGTGATATCCTATTGGGAATATGCCCTAGAGGCAATAATAATTGTATTATTATATTTCCATATTCGTAATTAAAGAGTTTATATTCTATGCTATAACTGGTATGATCCTGGAATATGTGATTCGGTGAAAAACTCGTATGCACGTGTGGAATGATAAACGGTTAAAAATAAAATATTCCTAGTCCCGCCTCTAGGACTAGCCCAAGTGTTGTTGGTGATCATGTTTTTTGGATCTTAGGATATCGTTTAAAGTGTTAAATGATAGTCCTAAATAAACATTGAGATTATGACGTTAGAAGAATGATCATATTGAGTCGACCCAAACTTGTATGTATGAATTGAGTAATATCGTCTATAATCAATTTTACTAACACAAAGTGTTAACGTGTGATTTTTATCCTTAGACCATGAGAGAATCCTAATCACTTCTTACCATACGGTGAGCTTTGGGGTTGCTCAAACATCAGCTGTAACACGGTGATCATAACGACAACTTACAGGTTCATCAGAAAGTTTGACAAGGGACTAGATAGCTTAAGAGTGGGATTTGCTCCTCCGACGATGGTGAGATATTCTTAGGGCCCACTCGGTGTGATGGCATCCATCATCGTCTGGCCAGACATAGGTGACTGCGTCACGGGGATACCGGAACAGAACAACGAGAAAAAGGAACAAAACCGGTAATGAGAATTTTGATATAGTGAGCATGTGTTGACTCAAGAGAATACTGATGCATCCCGAGTTTCATAAAGTACCGCGAAGCAAAGGGAACATCACATGATAACCAAAGGCTCACTCAAATATCATTCGTGTGCTCATAGGGACCAATATGGACGCCCACGGTTCTGCTATCGGTCATTGAACGAAGGGGTTTCATTCATGTCTATGAGTTACTGAACCTACGGGGTCACAAGCTTAAGGAAATCATGATATGCTAAGTGTTTAGTAGGACAATGTGAGAATATATTTGTGTAATTGTTTCATTAATATTCAGAAAGCTCCGAGAGGATCCGAAAGCGTTTCGGGGTCACTGGAAGGGTTTCAGAGAGGATCGGGTAATACTGGGTATTACCGATAAATATATATAGGTGAAAAATTCTTCTGGTGATGTTAAATTATATATATATAATGGTCTGAAAATTAGAACTATTACATACTTAATTTAATATCAACGGGTCTTAAAAAGGCCAAGAGGTGGAAGGCAACTTGGGACATAAAGGCCAAGGTGGGGGAGGCGCCCCTTCCCTAAGGAATGAGGCTGAATTGGAGAGGGGGAGGATTCCTCCCCTCCATAGCCCGATGCACAAGGGGACTCTTTTCCCTTGGTGGCGGCCCTCCCTCTCCCCTCCAACCTATATATACATGAGGATTTCTGCTCTTTTGAAATACAAGTTTTGGAGCCTCCTCCTCTAGTTCTTCTAGTTCTAGTTCTAGTTGGTCCTAGTTGACTAATTATAGCTAGACTAATCCTCTAATCAATATAATTAGAAGCCCAGTGTGGTTCTAATATCCCTCTAATTCTCCGGCAATGATTAGCTCTGGACGGCGAAGCGCTGTAGGATCGTGAAGGCTGCACTCTTGCGACCAAGTAGAGAGGCCGTGCTTTTGGTCTTTTGTTCGAGGGACTGTTCGTGGGTGCTTCGCGAGATCGTTCATCGACGGTTTGAGGGACTCCAAGTACGATCTACACCAACACGTCCTTCTTCCGTTGCAAACTCGGTGACGGTAACGATCGTGATCCCAACCTGCTATGCATCTTCATGTTGTTCTTGGGTGTGCATAGGCGCAATTGTTTTGTTTTCTACTATGTTTCCCACATATCCTCCTTCAGTGGGTCATGCTCGTTGCGGATCTTCGCCATCCGTAAGTTCCACGATGACGCTGGCCGCCTTCTTAACCAAGACATTGCTCTCTTCCAGCAGCTTCACCAAGCCGACAATCAGATCCTTCTACTTATTTAGCTCTATGAGCATGTCATCGCGGGCTAAGGACTTCACCACTGCCAGCTCGTCTTGTTCGTCTCCGCGGAGAATGCGCTTCTAAGAGCCCTCGCCTGCCCATGAGAGATCGTTCGAGGCTCCGCAACGTGTCAGGACCAGTCTGTTGTGACTTGCTCGGCTCATCTGGACCTCTATGCTGCTTTCGTGGCCTTGGTCTTTGCTCCTTGGTTATTTATCGACCCAGAACTCCTCCTACAGGACATGGCAGATGCAAGGAACGACGGACAAGAAAGACTTGCTTTTTTGGTGATGAGGAGAGGAATGTGCAGTACTTTTCGAGCAGGTAGTTTTTATAGCCTAGTAAACAACTTCTAAGTGAGAACACATTTAGCTTTGATCGGTGTGAATAGATTTGCAATTAATTACAGTGTCATAATTTGGAATGTGGCGGGAAACAAGCTCAAAGTTTATTGATGGTTTTGGTTTCAAAGCCTGAAATGGCTTCCAGATGGCGTACGTGGGCCCGCGTTCTCGGATGTGTATGTGGCTGGTGCACACCATTAATGGTTGGACCGAGGCCTCTTTCTGGGTAGCACACGTCTTGTTCCACCAACCATGCACGCTCGTTGAGGGAGTCCTGGATTAGGGGGTGTCCGGAATGGCCGGACTATACCTTCGGCCGGACTCCTGGACTATGAAGATACAAGATTGAAGACTTCGTCCCGTGTCCGGAAGGGACTTTCCTTGGCGTGGAAGGAAAGCTTGGCGATACGGATATGTAGATCTCCTACCATTGTAACCGACTCTGTGTAACCCTAGCCCTCTCCGGTGTCTATATAAACCGGAGGGTTTTAGTCCATAGGACGAACAACAATCATACCATAGGCTAGCTTCTAGGGTTTAGCCTCTCTGATCTCGTGGTAGATCTACTCTTGTACTACCCATATCATCAATATCAATCAAGCAGGACGTAGGGTTTTACCTCCATCAAGAGGGCCCGAACCTGGGTAAAACATTGTGTCCCCTGCCTCCTATTACCATCCGGCCTAGACGCACAGTTCGGGACCCCCTACCCGAGATCCGCCGGTTTTGACACCGACATTGGTGCTTTCATTGAGAGTTCCTCTATGTCGTCACCGTTAGGCTTGATGGCTCCTACTATCATCGATAGCGATGCGGTCCAGGGCGAGACCTTTCTTCCCGGACAGATCTTCGTATTCGGTGGCTTTGTACTGCGGGCTAATACGCTTGGCCATCTGGAGTAGATTGAAAGCTACGCCCCTGGCCATCAGGTCAGATTTGGAAGTTTGAACTACACGGCTAACATCCGCGGAGACTTGATCTTCAACAGATTCGAGCCACAGCCGGGCGCGCCACACTGTCACGATGGGTATGACCTAGCTCTGCCGCCGAACAGTACCCCAGAGGCCGCGCCCGCATCAGCTCCGACCCTTAGCTCGGAGCCAACTGCGCCAATCGAGGACGGGTGGTTAGACACCGCCTCAGGGGCTGCAGTCTCAATGGCGATCAAGCCGAACACCAGCCTAACCCTCTGCACAGCCCGTGACTCCAAGGTGTCGGACTCTTTTCCGGACTCCGAACCATCCGCGCCCCTGCCAATTGAATCTGATTGGGCGCCGATCATGGAATTCACCGCCGCGGATATCTTTTAGCACTCGCCCTTCGGCGACATTCTGAATTCACTAAGGTCTCTCTCTTTGTCAGGAGAGCCCTGGCCGGACTATGGCCAATAGGATTGGGATGCGGACGACGAAATTCGACGCCCACCCACCACCCACTTCGTAGCCACTGTCGATGATTTAACCGACATGCTCGACTTCGACTCCGAAGACATCGATGGTATGAACGACGATGTAGGAGACGAACATAACCAATGCCTATAGGGCACTGGAAAGCCACCTCGTCATATGACATATACATGGTGGATACACCCAAAGAAGGCAATGGCGACGAGATAGCGGAGGATGACCCCTCCAAGAAACAACCCAAGCGCCAACGTCAACGGCGCCGCTCTAAGTCCCGCCAAAGCAAAAGTGGTGATACCGGTACAGGAGATAATAACACTCCGGATTGTGCCGAATACAACAACAATCCCCTCCAGCATGATTTAGAGCAGGATGATGGAGGAGCCAGCTCTCCTGAGAGAGTGGTAGACGGAGAGGAGGAGGAGGATAATTACATGCCCCCCTCCGAAGACGAGGCAAGCCTCGGCGACGATGAATTCGCCGTACCAGAGGATCCCATCGAACAAGAGCGCTTCAAGCGCCGGCTTATGGCCACGGCAAATAGCCTGAAGAAAAAGCATCTGCAGCTTCAAGCTGATCAAGATCTGCTAGCTGACAGATGGATTGAAGTCCTCGCGGCCGAGGAATATAAACTCGAGCGCCCCTCCAAGAATTACCCAAAGTGCAGGTTACTACCCCGACTCGAGGAAGAAGCGTATGATACGGCTGATCGGCCACCTCATGGCCGCGATAGAGAGGCATTCCAGCCAAAAGCTTAGCCTCCACCCCGACACCATTCAAATAAAAAGGCATGGGGAGATACGCCAGACCTGCGAGACATATTGGAGGACAAAGCAAAGTATGCAAGATGGATCTATGGATCACGACGGCGCACCACTCTGCGAGACGATAAACGTCACGCCAGATACAGTAAAAGCAAATCCGGCCGGGCTGAATACAGCGGGCAAGACCCATTCGAGCTGCGTCGTGATATAGCCCAATACAGAGGCGCCGCACACCCCTTATGCTTCACAGACGAAGTAATGGAACATCAATTCCCAGAAGGTTTCAAACCTGTAAATATTGAATCATACGACGGCACAACAGATCCCGCAGTATGGATCGAGGATTTCCTCCTCCACATCCACATGGACCGCGGTGATGACTTACACGCCATCAAATACCTCCCACTAAAGCTCAAAGGACCAGCGCGGCATTGGCTTAACAGCTTGCCAACGGACTCCATTAGCTGTTGGGAAGATCTGGAAGCCGCATTCCTTGACAACTTTCAGGGCACTTATGTGCGACCACCAGATGCTGATGACTTGAGCCACATAATTCAGCAACCAGAAGAGTCGGCCAGGCAATTCTGGACTCGGTTCCTTACAAAGAAAAATCAGATCGTCGATTGTCCGGATGCAGAGGCCTTAGCGGCTTTCAAACACAACATCCGAGACGAGTGGCTAGCCCGGCACCTTGGTCAGGAAAAGCTGAAATCTATGGCAGCTCTCACGACGCTCATGACCCGCTTTTGTGCGGGAGAAGACAGCTGGCTGGCTCGCAGTAATAACATATCAAAGAACTATGGTACCTCAGATACCAAGGACGGCAATAGCAGGTCACGTCGCAACAAACATAAGCGCCGCATTAACAGCGAAAATACTGAGGATACGGCAGTCAATGCCGGATTCAAAGGCTCTAAACCCGGCCAGCGAAAAAAACCATTCAAACAAAGTACGCTGGGTCCGTCCAGCTTGGACCGTATACTCGATCGCTTGTGTCAAATACACGGCACCCCAGACAAGCCAGCCAATCACACCAATAGGGATTGTTGGGTGTTCAAGCAGGCCGGCAAGTTAATTGCCGAAAACAAGGACAAGGGGCCGCATAGCGATGACGAGGAGGAGCCCCGGCAGCCACACACTGGAGGACAGAAGAGGTTTCCCCACAAGTGCGGACGGTGAACATGATATACGCAACCCACATCCCCAAGAGGGAGCGGAAGCGTGCGCTCAGGGACGTATATGCGTTGGAGCCAGTCGCCCCAAAGTTCAACCCTTGGTCCTCCTGTCCGATCACCTTCGATCGCAGGGACCACCCCACTAGTATCCGTCATGGTGGATTCGCCGCACTAGTCCTAGACCCAATCATTGACAGATTTCACCTCACTCGAGTCCTTATGGATGGCGGCAGCAGTCTGAACCTGCTTTATCAGGACACAGTGCGCAAAATGGGTATAGACCCCTCAAGGATCAAACCCACAAAAACGACCTTTAAAGGCGTCATTCCAGGTGTGGAGGCCCATTGCACTGGCTCAATTACACTAGAAGTGGTCTTCGGATCCCCGGATAACTTTCGAAGCGAAGAGTTAATCTTCGATATAGTCCCGTTCCGCAGTGGTTATCACGCGCTGCTCGGGCAACCACATTTGCTAGATTCAATGCAGTACCGCATTATGCATACCTCAAGCTCAAGATGCCAGGACCTCGTGGAGTTATTACAGTCAATGGAAACACAGAGCGCTCTCTTCGAACAGAGGAGCACACTGCAGCCCTCGCAGCAGAAGCACAAAGCAGCCTCTCAAGGCAATCAACCAGTTTGGCGCTTCAAAGCCCGGACACCTTCAAGCGCGCTCGGAGCAATCGGTAAAGAGACCACCTGGCGCGATCTGAGCTCGCGTAGCAATACGGCGGCCACCCCAATCCCAGCCAGCGGCGAAACTCGTGCCGCGCGTATATAATTACGCATTAAAAATACCATGGGCACAGATGGGGAGGGGGGCACAACTGCGGCACGCCCCAAGACGCGGCTTAAATCGCACTAGGGGCTTCCCGTTTGGTTATCTTTCTTCCTTTTTCTCAGGACCTTAATCTCTGGAAACACTGTCCGGCAGCACTATTGCCGAACACATGATGCAGCAACCAAGGAGGCAGACAACTATGTCATACCACAGGTGGATTACAGTAACGAGCGAAATATTCGATTTAATATCATTCCTCAGCTTGCCCTTGGAAGGGACATAGTCCTACTCTTTGCTTATCGCACTATCTGTATCACTCTGCTTTAACGCATTTTTTTAATAAACAATGCATGACATTACGACTATTATTGCATTCTTGTTATATATATATATCTATGTGTTCATTAATGACGCCTTGCAACCGTACACCTTGGTACGGCTAATACACCAGGGGCTTACGTACCTCACAATACGGTGTGAAAAGTCAGAACACTTCCACAAGTGCGGCACCCCGAACTTATAGCATTATATGCATCAGCTCCGAATCATGTCTTTGGTCAAATGTTGGGTTTGCTCGGCTCCTATATTTTGGTACCTTACGTTCCGCTCTATCGGCTAAGGTAGCGCTAGGAGAACTACTGCGATTGTGCCCAGGTTCTGCTGGGTTCAGCACCTCAGTAAAGAAAGCTAAAACTGACTATCATGATAAGGCGAGAGATTGGTCACTGTTCGGCGAGGTTTTCGAGTCCCTAAAGACTTATGCCGCTTAGAGCGAGGGGCCGGCCCTGTCCGGCTTAAAGGCGTGTATCACGCCCCAAATTCGGCCTTCCGAATACCAGGGGCTTCGCCGAAATTTAAAATTATAGAATTCTATGGCTAAGTGAGAGTGATAAAGCATTATTAGTCTGGTTGCCTTGTTCGCTGTGCTAAGCACCTCCCTCGAAGGACCCAAACATGGGAACAAGAGTGCTCAGGTTTATCCCGAACACCCCAGCACTCATGGCATGGGGGCAGAAGCCGAGGACTAGCCATCTCTCAGATTGGATAAACAGCCAAACAGAAGGTAATATTTTAGATTCAAACAAGCGTTGCAAAGCGCATATGAAACAAGTTTTCATAAACACAGGATAAAACAAGCAAGTCTCACTCAAATATTACATCTTTGGAACACTCGTCCGCTATGAGACGGGCAGCCGGCAGAACACCCTCGTAGTACATCTCGGGGTGGCGGTGCTCCTTGCCCTCCGGCGGCCCCTCCTTGATCAGCTTCACGGCGTCCAGATTGACCCACTGCAATTTCACACGGGCGAAAGCCCGGCGTGCACCTTCAATGCCGACAGATCGCTTGACGACCTCCAGCCGCAGGCAGGCATCCACAAGCCGCCTCACCAGGCCGAAGAAGCTGTTCGGAAGGGCGTCGCCAGGCCACATCCAGACTATAAAGCTCTTCATGGCCCGACCAGCCGCCTTATGTAGCTCGACCATCTGCTTCAGCTGGTCGCTCATTGGCACCGGGTGTTTGGCCTCAACATACAGAGACCAGAACGGCTTCTCCGTTGAGCTTCCATCCTCGGCCTGGTAAAATTGTGCGGCATCGTACACGCTGCGGGGCAAATCTACGAATGCTCCTGGAGAGCTCCGGATTTGGGTAAGTAATCGGTAATTTACTTTTACATGCTTGCTTTGCATATAGAAAGCCTTACTCGCCGCTATCTTCTTCATCGCATCGATCTCCTGGAGGGCCTTTTGGGCTTTGGCCTTGGCACTTTTTGCACTCTCGAGGGTCGCGGCAAGCTCGGACTCCCGCGTCTTTGAGTCAAGCTCCAACGCCTCGTGCTTCGCCACGAGAGCCTGGAGCTCTTGCTGCACCTCGCCCACCCGAGCCTCGTGCTTCTCTCGCTCGGTGCGCTCCTTGGCCGCTATATCCTCGACCTTGGTTAGCGCTTGCTTCAGGGTCGCCACCTCGGTCGTGGCCCCTGGCAAATATACGTTGATCCTGTCATTTTGCAATCGCAACTTCTTTTATATATACATATCTATAGACAGGGTATTACTTACCCTTGTTCTCCTCGAGCTGCCTCTTGGCAAGGCCGAGCTCTTTCCTGGACCCCTCGAGGTCCTGCTTCAGTACGGCGACCTCCGCAGTCAGTGCGGCGGACGCCAGCAGCGAAGCCTGCATATGCATATTGACATACTTATATTAGACTCCTGCGATATTATTTGATCCTCTGCTCGGCTTTTCTTTGTGAACACCGAACAAAGCATCAGGGGCTACTGTCTATGCGGTAATATTTCTACTACATTTTAAAACACTTACCTCAAAGCCTGTTAGAAGGCTGGCACATGCTTCAGTCAATCCGCTCTTGGCGGACTGAACCTTCTGGATCACCGCTTATGATATTGCGGTGCTCCTCGTTGATGGAAGCGCTGCGAAGCGCTTCCAGCAGATTGTCCGGCGCCTCTGGATGGACAGAGGTCACCGGCACAGGCATCTTGCCCCTCTTAGGAGGAGACCGCCTGCCTGAGCCTGGAACCGCTGGAGGTTCCGGCGCGGTGTTCGGCTGATGGCCGAACTCGGAGCCCTCGGGAGCCTTGCTCCCTCTGCTCCCGGAGTCCGGAAGGTCGCCTTAAGGCGCCTCCGGGACTGTCTCCCCTCGACCCGGTGCCTCTTGAGACAGCACCTCGGCGCTGTCAGCAGGATGAGGGGAGGTGGTGGTCGGGACTAGATCACTATCCATGTCCGACGAGCCCAGGGAGCCGTCTGATGATACATCGATACTGGCTCGTGGCGGCCAGCATAATTATGTTCGGCATTAGGAAAAACAGTGCGACAAAGGAATTCTATGAGTTACTCTGGTATCTGAATACTTACAATCTCCCTGAGGGCTTGGCCTGGGGCAACCACTCGTCTTCGCCCTCGTCGGCGGCGGTGGAACTGTCTGGAAGGAGAGTCCTCCCCTTCTTGTACCCTTCGGCCTCCCCAGTTGGGGCGGCCTTCCTTTTCTTGTCTCTCCCGCCTGGAAGGGGAGCATCTTCTTCTTCCTCCTCGTCTTTGGGGGAGGAGTGTGCCACAGAGTTATTGGACGATGAGTCCGATAACACCTGGCGCCGGGAACTCTTTCGGGTTCCCTTGGCCTTCTTGGTCTTCTCCGGCACCTTGTAAGGAGCCGGAGTTAGCATCTCCGTCAGGAGAGCGCCCGCAGTATCTTCGGGCAAAGGGGCCGGGCAATTAATCTGCCCCGACATCTCCAGCCAATCCTGTCAAAGGCATGGAGATTAGACCCCGCACATAATTAAGCTAGGGAAAATAAATGTCCTACGGGACGTATTGAACTCACCGAACGCGCTAGGCGCTTTGCGCTTGGTCCGCGGTCCTCGGCGAGAGAAGGAGGGACCTCGGTGCCCTTGAACAACACCTTCCAGACGTCCTTGTGCGTTGTATCAAAGAGCTCGCTCAGAGTATGGTGCCGGGCCGGGTCGAACTCCCACAAGGTAAAATCCCGTTGTTGACACAGGAGGATCCGGTGGATGAGCATAACTTGGACTATGTTGACAAGCTTGAGCTTCTTGCTCTCCATACTCCAGATACATTTCTGGAGTCCATCCAGCTCCACCGACGAACCCCACAACAAGCCCTTCTCTTTCCAGGAAGTGAGCCGTGTAGGGAATCCGGATCGAAACTCGGGGGCTGCCACCCATTTGGCGTCGCGCGGCTCGGTGATGTAGAACCACGCCGATTGCCATCCCTTTATTGTCTCGATGAAGGAGCCTTCGAGCCATATAACTTTGGGCATCTTGCCCACCATGGCTTCGCTGCATTCTGTTTGTTGGCCTCGTACCACCTTCGGCTTGATATTGAAGGTCTTTAACCACAGGCCGAAGTGGGGCCGGATGCGGAGGACAGCCTCACACACGACGATGAACGCCGAAATGTTGAGGATGAAGTTCGGGGCCAGATCATGAAAGTCCAGCCCATAGTAGAACATGAGACCACAGACGAATGGATGGAGGGGAAACCCTAGTTCACGGAGGAAGTGGTGAAGGAAAACTACCCTCTCGTGAGGTTCTGGGGTAGGGACGATCTGCCCCGCAGCGGGCAGCCGATGCGCGATGTTCGCGGCTAAGTATCCGGCTCCGCGCAGCTTCTTGATGTCTCCCTCCATGACGGAGGAGACCATCCACCTGCCTCCCGCTCCGGACATGGTTGGAGAAGGTTGAGGTGGGAAGTGCGGACTTGGGCGCTAGAGCTCGAGTGTGTGAAAACGGATGAGCAAATGAGGAAGAAGGCGTGGATAGAAAGGTGAATCCTTATCCCTTTATATGGGCAGACGAATCTAAGAGTCCCCACTTGCCTGGTAAAACTCGCTTATCCCCCAAGCACCGTAATTGATGACGCGGTTGGGTTACCCACGCCCGTATTGATGAGAATCCCGTAATAACGGGACACGATCTCTGCTTTGACGAGACGTGTCGAAAAACTACCTCACGTTATGTGTGGGGCTGGTTAAAGGAAACAGTTCGAATAATCACCGGGCCATGACATAACATCATGCTGCCAAAACAAGCCTGCAAATTAGATCTGCGAAAATATTATTCTCTCTACGGTGGTATGTGGAACTTATTTTGCAGGGTCGGACACTATCCTCGTATTCAAATTCTTCTGTGATGTATTCGGAGAGGGAACCCGCCTTGCAATGCCGAAGACAATACTGCGTGTCGGACTCATCATCATTGAAGCCTGGTTCAGGGGCTACTAAGGGAGTCCTGGATTAGGGGGTCTCCGGACAGCCGGATTATCTCCATTGGGCCGGACTGTTAGACTATGAAGATACAAGATTGAAGACTTCGTCTCGTGTCCGGATGGGGCTCTACTTGGCGTGGAAGGCAAGCTAGGCAATACGTATATGGATAGCTCCTCCTTTGTAACCGACCTTGTGTAACCCTAACCCTCTCCGGTGTCTATATAAACCGAAGGGTTTTAGTCCGTAGGACAACAATCACAACAGACAATCATACCATAGGCTAGCTTCTAGGGTTTAGCCTCTCTGATCTCGTGGTAGATCTACTCTTGTACTACCCATATCATCAATATTAATCAAGCAGGACATAGGGTTTTACCTCCATCAAGAGGGCCCGAACCTGGGTAAAACATCGTGTCCGCTGCCTCCTGTTACCATCCGGCCTAGACGCACAGTTCGGGACCCCCTACCCGAGATCCACTGGTTTTGACACGACAGCTACAATGAAGACGCCAAGGACTGGGGGGCAACAAGAAAATCCAAAGATCGGTGCAAGCACAGCCAAAGAAAACAAAAGCCGACGTAAGCACAAAGGTAAAAGGCCGAAAGTCACTTTCGCGCAACTATTGGGAAATATCAAAAGAAAGTTGAGGAGAGCAAGTGCTTATCGGCCAACTATGCAAAAGCATCAGATCACCCCCTAGGCGACAAATCCAAGGAATCGATATGGCAAGAAGAGAATTTGAATGCAACTTATTCATATCCTTATTTTGGGTCGCAATGCAATGTCGTGGATGCTCCCTATGCTCACGCAAATCCATATCCATCATGGGACAAGGTATTAATACAAGGGCACATTCTCCGAATTATTTTAGACCATCTCAGCAATACTATGCAGCTCCAATAAGATCAACATTTGAACATCACGCGGCCAAAAGACCGTTCATCATAAGAATCGGTCCAAAGCTCAAGAAGAAGAAAGAGGTGGTAGAAGCGAGTTTACCGCATGAAAGAGATGGTCGTAAGTGTGCTACTTTCGGATTTGATTTCAAATGACAAAGAGCCAATTAAAGTGTTGACATTGGCTACAAAAGCAAAGAAAGTTGAAGCAATCAATTGATCAATCAGAGTGCCAAATCTGAAAGAAAAGAAGGTTTAGGGTGCACAAGCCAAAGAGTTGCCATTGGTTGAACAAATCACAGTCGAGGTGCTCACTCGGCTTATCGTATTGGCAAAAAAGGAGTTACAAAGCTTAGTGCACCAAGAACTTGAGAAGGACATGGCAATGGGTTCCAAAGAAGTACTCAAAATTATTATTATGTTGCAAGCTTCCATTACAAGAAGTGCGCAAAGCTGAAGAAGGAAGAGTGAAACTATGAAGGACCAAGCCGAAGGTTCAACATCCTCGGTCTATACATTATCCATATTCTTCAACTATGCCATTAACGCCTATGCCATGGAATTCGTCATCAGGTATGATTGGTAACCCTCAATGGGCTTATTTTAATCCATGGATGCAATATAATTTATTACATTATGAAAGGGTATTGCCAAATCACTATACATTTGATTAGCTACAAGTTTGTTGCTGATCCAAAGGGCCGAAATACTTTATTTGTCATTTCATTTGTTTATTTCGGCTATATGTGCTTTGAATGAAGTTTACATGTAGTAATGGCGATATTCTATCGTCCTAAGAGTATGTCCAATGGCATGGCCGGTGTAGTATTACTAACATCATCCTTAGTTCGATTGGAGCGAGACAGGGTATGTGCTCATGAAATTTATATTGTATGCCTATATTATGATTTGAAATGGAGTGAGACATCATGACCGGATGTCATTGAATATATGCTGCATAGGCTAATTCATAGTTGCAAAGAAATTGACTGATGGGCTTTATACTTTGTTTGGATATGATTTGGCTTATGCATCTTGAGATCTATAAAGGCCAAATCATAGCTGATTTTAATTACTGAACATCGATTAATGACATGGCATAAGTTGATATTAGCCTTATCTCTCTAGTACTATGGGAGATTATTGTTTGATGATTCAATTCATAGCAATGGCCAAGTGTTGGGTGTTGTTTATATATCTCTTTTATGTACTATTTTTGAGCCTCATGCCGCTTTAGAGTATTTTTATGCCACGGATTAATCAAGGCCGAATATACATTGTTATTCGGATTGACTCTTTACTTGCTATAAGGTGCTATACATATGAGGCTTTCGGTGATTCGTTATATAACTAGTTGCAACAAATATCCAAGGGTTATCAATGTTTTGACGAATCACTTACAGTTTATCGTGGATATGTCTAGATGCAAAATTTACCTTGGGTTGCTTTAAAATTCTTATTTAGACATGATCAATCAAAAAAGAGTTGGCACAACAAGCAATCCGGCTATACTACATTATCATGGTGTATTGCATTTCTCTCGATAGCGATGATTCATCTCGTCAACATAGGTAAGGCCGAACAAAGTCCACAGCTTTTGGCCACCTAATGAATTTTGATGCAGGTGAAAGTAAGGATTGGAGAGAGTTTATTGTTGATTATCTACAAAATCTAGCAAAAGGGTGAACATACGGTTCGGAGGATGACCTTGAGACACATATCTATGAACTTTATCATCGGATTGTAATGAAGTTGAGAAGGTTTCGCCCAAGTTTGCAGCAAGGGTTCAAAAACAATATGGCCGATATATAATTATCGCCCTAAGCATATAAATGGCTGATGGAGTGTTGACATCGGCCTTACACAAACATTGGTACAAGTTATTTTTCGGCACGCTAGCTTTGGCGAAAAAACAGGGGGGCATGTGTTGACGCTCAAAAGGTGACACAATCATTAAAAGTTGCTTTATCTATGTCAGATTAATTCAACTATGATTGGAAGTCACCATGATATGACTTTCTTTGAGAAGATCAAGATGGATGAAAATGGTCTAAACGGGAGTCCGGATGCAAAAGTTATGACGTCAGAGATTGCTCATTGGTGACATCAAATTACAGAAGGGCTTGAACCCATTAAATGACTCCAAATGGAAAAGTTTCAACATGAAAGTTGTTGCGGTCTTCGTCGGAAACGAGATTTTGATATAAAATCATCTTAATCCGAGGTCATATGCAAAAGTTACAGTTAGTACAAGACGCTGTTGCACTGGAATGGCCGGACACTCCGGGGATAACATCCGGTTTTGATTTTCTCTGTGATGACCGGACCACTCCGGGCTGTTAGTCCGGGATTTGAAGTTGGCTGCTGCAGACTTCGGCGGAAAACAGCCGAACCACCTTCAGATTGCCTCAGATTCAAAAACGCTCAACATGAAAGTTGTTTCGGCTCGTCGAAACGGTCAGATTGCTTTTGGGCGTTTTCCATCCGAGACGTTTACTCCCCCTGAACATGCCCCACAAACGTGCAGCCAGATTTTATACCGAACCAGTTTGGAATGTTCGGACAAACAAATCCGAATTGGACTAGGGTTTGGACGTTGAATTGAAGCCTTTTCCTTGCAACGGGAAGTCCAGCCGCCTCTTATATACTCAAGGGGTCATGGCCGAATTGACAACACACAATCGATCAAATCATCTATCACTTTTTATCTTTATTTTTTCTCCCTAACCAGGTCTTCTTGCTTCCTGTTACTTCGTCTGTTCTTCTTGTGCAGGGCGGCGAATCGAGGCCCTAGGGCGATCAGGTCGAACTAGGGCAACCATAGCCGCCGCGCGCCTGACGGGGTCCCTCCCGGGCGTGTGGGGTTTCGGGTCCTCAAAAGCACCCGCCGGATTGTCTTGCGTACCGCGCTTCCGGACAGGTCTCCTTCGACGCGAGCTGCGGTGCATCATCCTCAGCGTTGGAGGTACACGGTAACGTGTTCGTGTGCGAACAAAAGCCTGTTTGTTAGGATGTATGTAATACATATGATGTGTCGTGCATATGTGTGCAAGCTAGTGGCAGGATGTAGCTCCTCATATAAGTGCATATGTGTGTCATATGTGCATGTGTGTATGGTAGAAGAGAGTGTGTGTAAGGATCTAGCCTCACAGCATGTGTTGCTCAGGCATGTCTCTCTTCTGTTTTACTCCTCTGTTCTCTTGCTCATGTGTGTTTGTGTGTGTGTGTGTCCACAAAGAATGCGCTGGGAGATTGAGAGAGGGCTGCGCCCAACATTTGGTATGGGTTGTGGCCAACAGACTAACCAAACAAACCTCTGTAATAGTCAGTGTTGTGAGCTACTAACCTGTCTTGACGTTCCATCACGTTTTCCAAGAGACAAAAATCAGATTTTGCCTCATCCTGCAACCTGCCCTATTCATATAATATCCAGTTGGGGTGCTCCAGCTCGCGAATAAATCCGGCCTCAAGTAATTTTGTGATCTCTTTGCCCATGGCGTGCCCCTTGGGCTTAGAAAACTGACATAGAGTTTTGCTTTACGGGCCAGTATGCGGGCCGAAGGTTTAAAGTGTGCTATGCAAGATTCACTGGGATTCCGGCATATCTGAAGGTTGCCACGCCAAAACATCCCAATTCCCACAAAGGAACTCCTAGAGCACACTTTCCTATTCGGGATCCATATCAGCCCTGATCTGCATCTTCTTGGACGCGTCGGTTGGGTGGAGCCACATACTGGCCTGGGGGTCCTGGGCTGGCCTGATGGGCCGACTTCCGGTGTCCCGAGGCACCCCTGGGCCGTGGCATCGTCAATCTTTTTTCTAAGAAGATTATAGTCATTCATTACATATATATATATATATATATATATATATATATAGAAAAATGCTGATTTTCATGAAAAAAATTATGTGAGTCTACATATTTTTAAAGGTTTACATATATATTGATTTGTTCGTATGTGAGAAAGGTATATTGCAAAAAGTACGTCAAAAATGATATTTTTTTCCACAAAACTCGTATTGGGGCATCCTAGAATATTTAATGAAGTATATTGAGAATGATAAAGAGGTATAATTAATGCGTCTACAGGGTATGTTGAAGATGGGAGTACATACTCCCGGGAGTATAGAAAATTAGTCCTATATATATATTAATTAAATACTAACTTTTTCAAATACATATTTGGCAGGATATGGCGGAATGTCTTTCGCGTGTGATCCATACACTTTCCGTCACGCTCAGAAGGGTAGTAAGGTAGTTTGCCACTTTAAATAATTTTCATTTGGAGACGATGTAGATAATTTATTCTGTCTGATACCTTTTTTTTTTGTACAGTGGCACCATCTTGGATCCAATTGAGATAATTTTTGGAATACAAATGATAAGCAGGTTCTCTCTCTCTCTCTCTCTCTCACACACACACACACACACACACACACACGTATATTTTCTTTCTGCACTGCTTTACATTTTTTAATGCCTTTCCTCTGCTTAGAGATGAGATGCTGCCGACAACTGTTTACCAGCTTGATTGCCAAGTCACCAATCAGATCAGTCACTTGGACCAAGGGATTGAAAAAGTAGGTTTCCGTGTATGCATATTCGTGCTATATATGTGTGCTTCCATATGATCGTTGTGTTTTTTCTTTTCTACAGGCTTTGCGTTTAGCAAACTCAAGAGTAAACAAATTGCCACAGTAAGCAATTATAGTACTTCCACTTATGCTTGCTAGATTGAATTAATAGTTGTAATGGGATGTCTCAATTACTGATGACTTGGCATCCTACGTGCCATCTACATGTCAAAGTAGGACCTAATGATGTACAAATTATTATTTTCAGATACTTGACGATCCAGTTTCATCGTGTGATGCTTGATGGAAAAGCCGGGCCAGCAATAAAATCACTGCAAGTAAGTTACATTCTTCTACTTATATTTATTTTGACCTGTGTTTTCCTAAAATAAGAGGTTATTTTTCCCACAATATCTAATAAATATTTGCCAAAAAAATTCCTTCCAGAAAGTGGAGCTCCCTACTAAATTGGACATGTACAGATACTGTTCTAGTGACCTAAAATCAAGGATACAAGATCAGAGAAAGGTAGCAATCTAGCTTTCTGTTTTATTATGGATAAAAATTACTTTCATGGGCATTACATTTTGATGAAACCCACCATTCTAGGCATCTAAAGTTGGGCAATCGAATGGCAAATATGAGTTAATTGCAGTTGTCGCCCATGAGGGGGAAACATCCAATTGTGGGCACTATACAGCTTTCATTAAGCAGAATAACGCTTGGATTCACTATGATGATGAGAAGAAATTTGCGTCGACGGAGAATGATATTTTGAATCTCTCTGGTGGAGGTGAGTAACTGTTCTTTTAGAAATAAGATTATTTGAAATTTGAATTTTACAGCAACTTGTTTCTTTAACAGATGGTGGTGGTCCAATGGCATCTGTTTGCCTTTACAAATCTGATGTCGGGTGAGCATTTTGAACTTTTGATTCTCTAGTTTTAGAAACTCGATGATTTCCGCTCTGGACAACAAATTTGACAATGTCATACCATGGTCTTGCACTTCCAAGCTCACTAAAGTTATTGTTAATTTAAGTTCCAATTTATGCAAAATCCCAAGCCAGGGTGGAGATCATTCCAGTTTAGGTTCAAGGCTTGGAGATTGCTACCAGGTAGCCCTTGAGACCTTTCACAACATATCCAAGTATGTTATTTACTCTGTTCAGCCCTTTGCTGACTATGTGCAATCCTGAAGGTCTCTTCGAAACAAGACTGACAAATCAGAATCAAAGCTAGAGGAGTGGTATGTATTTTCCTGAAGGTCTATATAATGGTAAGTGACAGGTAAATTAGAAAAGAAATGAAAAACAGAACTCATTGCCTACTTTAGAATGCATGTGGCTGTCTTAGATAGTTTCAGCATAGCTCAGAATAAGTTAACTGCTAGTACAATTTCTATATTCAGCATAAAGGTAGATGTGCTACTATGCTATAGACCTTGATTGTGTAGAACCATGCTCGTGCATATGATTCAAGCAATGGACACACACAGGAATAGAGAAAATCTGACCTCAGTTCCAAAAATGACGAAAGTCTTGTGAGGAAACTTTGTTTGGTAGGAACAAATTATGGATGAAACTGTCGTGTGACGTGAAGAAAGCAAAAGTCAACAGATGGTCTGTCTATACAAGAATCAGGCCACCATTTGATGTTTATCATAAGACATTGACAAGTGGGTTTTATTTTCATATGCTGATAATTGTTTAGCTTATTCCATAGCATTAGTAAGCATGTTTGTGTTGCAGGCTGCCTAAAATAGGAGGCAAAATGGGGACATCCGAATAGATTGTGTCAGTAGTTTCCAGCAAACAAACAGGAAATTAAGTTTTTGAAACATAACCTGGCCTGAGTTCGATCAATAGGAAGACTACTTACAAGGCTATTTAGTATATAAGTATACATTAAAACATGGTATTGTTGTATCCTCTGAATCCATGTACTACAACAACTATTTACAAGGTTTGGTTTGTTGTTGGAGTGCAGATGTTGACTTGAAAAAGTAGCGGTGCAGACAGAGTATAAGCAGTGAATGGTCCAGTTGCTGAATGCTGATGCATTTGTTGGGTGGAAGGAAAGCCATGTTGCCGATGCCACACCATGTCCCCAGTTACTGTGTATGAAAGAGTTGTCAATTCTGCTGCTTGTAAGGTGTGTGGCCAATTCGGTAAAAGGGTGGTGGGTTAACACTAACACTTTGTGTATCCTTGATGAAGTGAGAAGGCCTGGTGCACAACCTGTTGGTGTTTCTAGTGCATTACCAATGAGGAGGTGTGATATTGGGTAGGTCCTGTCACATGCAACTGGACAGGAAATCACTCAGTTTATGTGGATGCACTACCTAATGCAGATGTTTCCTCTTAACTCGTTGAGGACTAAGGTAATTCGGCCGTCACCCATTTGCTGGTATATGGTTCGCAGTCTCTTTGTTTCTTTTCTCCGTTGGTCTACCAGATGTGGGATCTAGGCTGAGTCTCTTGATGTTGGTGTTCGCTGAACATTTTGATTGTACAGGTTGTTGGCCGCGTTAACATCATGGAATGGAAGAATAGGATCGAGCAACACACCTGGCCTGCATGCCCAGCAGATGAACGGGCCATCCGCGGCCTCCAGGTAGCCAGTGTCAGTGACCGCCGGCCGGCGCCGCTGCGCTTGGCGGTCATGTCGATCATTTGCCTCGCTGGGCCAGAGTCTTATTGCGTGCTCATGATCGCTACTTGATCCCGCCTTGCTCGCTTGTCCATTCTAAATCATAACAATGATATACAATCCGTGTCGTCGATGTGCAGGGGAAAATAGTGTATTCGTTGTCACGACGAACATATCGTTTTCATTCAGGCTGCAGCCACTGGAACATGTCATGGACACGGAGTAGCGACAACTGGTGAGCACGCGTTTTGAGCCATTCAGTATTTCAGCCTACCGACGAGCTCCATGAACCTTTGCCTGCTGCTCATCAGTGTCCGAAACAGGGGAGGGGAGGGGGAAATGGGGGAAGAGAGAGGAAGCAGAGCAGCTCTTCCATCTTTTTTCTTTTATTTGATTGATTGACATCCGCTCTCCCGTCTTCCTTGCAGGACTCGGTGCTCCGACTACTTTGATATGTGCCGGTGCCTGGACGAACGTGCCGATCCGCCGCTAGCTAGGTCATGCTCGCGAGGGCCACAGAGCGGCCGCATGCCGCCTGGGTACTACACAGGAAGCCCACAGCTTGAAGAACACCCACGTCGTCTTCGACTGTCGAGAGTGCGGGGCGCGTGGCTGGCTCCGAGACGTCAGGCGCTGCCGAGCAGGCGAGGCATACACGGTTGGACCGGCCAGAGAGTCACCCGTTTGACTTTTGATTCTTTTATAGGAGCCGTGGAATGAAATTGTACTCATCCTTGTTAAACGATTATCTTACATGAATAAAGCTTTTGTGTTTTTAGTCAAAAATAAATTAATCAAGGAAAACGTATATTTTTCACCGGGTGATCTTTTTCCCGCTTAAACCACGCGCTATGACTGCCACGTGTCCTCATGGGGATCTCTTCATCATGGGGATCTCTTCATCTTCGCCATGGCCCACCCCATGCTTCACCACTTGTTGCTCAAGGTCCTCCCGTCCAAGTCTTGTCTGCCATGGCCTGCTGTTAGGGCATATTTCTTCCTAAGTGGTTTTGGTGATTGATGACAATGTGTTTGCGGACTAATCGTGTGCATTGAGCATTTCAGACTATCTAGCATATGTCACAAGACGATTCATGCCCCTCGGAGTTTCAAGTAAAGGCGGTTTTCTTTCCTTAGTTTCTATTCTGGTGGATTTGAGTTGTAGGGAAAACCGTTACTATCAAGAAGGGGTCCGCTTCGAAAAGGTTCGGGTGAAATCAACACGCACACACTCATATTGCACCCATCGCCTCTTTTCGCTTCATTGGAGTTGTTCTTCGTTTGTGCCGAAGAAGGGGTGGAGAGCTACAAGCGGTAGTACCGCTTATAGGCGGTCAGCAGATGTGGATTAATTCTTGACTAGGCGGTAGTACCGCTGCTGCTCCCGCCTGCCGCTCGTGGTTGGGGCCTCGATTTTTCATGTCGGGTTTTACGTGTTGGGAACATTGCATGGAAAACAAAAAAAATTCTACACACACGCAAGATCTATCCATGGAGATGCATAGCTACGAGAGGGGAGAGCATCTTCATACCCTTGAAGATCGCTAAGCGGAAGCGTTTATCAACACGGTTGATGTAGTCGTACACCTTCACGATCCGTCCCGATCAAGTACCGAACGTACGGCACCTCCGTGTTCAGCACACGTTTAGCTTGATGACGTCCTCGCCTTCTCGATCCAGCAAGAGAGACGAAGTAGTAGACGAGTTCCGACAGCACGACGACGTGGTGACGGTGGTGGTGAGGAACAATCTCTGCAGGGCTTTGCCAAGCACAACGAAAACTATGACGGATGATAAACTAGAGGGGACGGGGTTGCCGACACACGGCTTGATGATTCTTGATGTGTTCCGGGTGCTAGCCCTGCCCCTCTATTTATATGTTGAGCCCTGAGGTCGAAACTTGGAGAAAGAGCCTCCTCAAAGTCGGTTTTGCCCGCAAGGAAGAGTCCTTCTCGGACTTCCAGGACCAGACGCCACAGTCCTTGGCGTCTGGCCCAGGGCCAGACGCCAGGGTCTCCAGCGTTTGGTCCCTGACCTCTGCAAAACATCCTTTTACACCGACCTAAAGCCCCGTGGGCCTTACCCCTTGGCCTAACCATATCATCCTATATATCAATCTTTACCTCCGGACCATTCTAGAGCTCCTCGTCATGTCCGTGATCTCATCCGGGACTCCGAACAATATTCGGTCACCAACATACATAACTCATATAATACTATATCGTCAACGAACGTTAAGCGTGCGGACCCTACGGGTTCGAGAATGATGTAGACATGACCGAGACGCCTCTTCGGTCAATAACCAATAGCGGGACCTAGATGCCCATATTGGTTCCTACATATTCTATGAAGATCTTTATCGGTCGAACCTTTATGACAGTATACCTAATTCCCTTCGTCTATAGGTATGTTACTTGTCCGAGATTCGATCATCGGTATCTTCATACCTAGTTCAATCTCGTTACCGGCAAGTCTCTTTACTCGTTCCATAATACATCATCTCATAACTAACTCCTTAGTCACTTTGCTTGCAAGCTTTTTGTGATACTGTATTATCGAGAGGGCCCAGAGATACCTCTCCGATACACGGAGTGACAAATCCTAATCTCAATCCATGCCAACTCAACAGACACCTTCGGAGATACCTGTAGAGCATCTTTATGATCACCTAGTTACATTCTGATGTTTGATAGCACACAAGGTATTCCTCCGGTATCCAGAAGTTCATGATCTCATAGTCGAAGGAATATGTATTTGACATTAAGAAAGCAATAGCAATAAACTAAACGATCATATGCTAAGCTAACGGATGGGTCTTATCGATCACATCATTCTCCTAATGATGTGATCCCGTTATCAAGTGACAACACATGGCTACGGTTAGGAAACCTTAACCATCTTTGATCAACGAGCTAGTCTAGTAGAGGCTTACTAGGGATACGGTATTTGTTTATGTATCCACACATGTATTTAAGTTTTCGATCAATACAATTCTAGCATGAATAATAAACCTTTATCATGTTTTAGGAAATATAATAATAATCCTTTTATTATTGCCTCTAGGGCATATTTCCATCATTACGGTAGTGCCTTAGGGTCTCTACCGTGCAACATGTCCGCCCCTAGAAAACAGGCGGTAGTAGCAGCGGCAGTAGAAGCGGCAGTACCGCCCCTACTACCGCGGCTAGCACCGCCCGTTCCTTTGTTTTCTCCCCTACTCTTCTAATCTCCTGTGCATCCTGTAAGGAGCGGTAGTACCGCTCCCAGAACGGTAGTGCCGCGCCTGGAGCGGTAGCAGGCTGAGAGGTGCATAACGGTTGGATTTGTCCCCCACTATAAAAGGGGGTCTTCTTCCTCTAAAAGACTAACCTCTTCCTCCCCCAAACTTCATTGTTGCTCCAAAGATCATTTTCGCCCGATCTCTCTCCCTAGCCAATCAAACTTGTTGATTTTCTAGGGATTGGTTGAGAAGGCCCCGATCTACACTTCCACCAAGAGAAATTTGATTCCCCCCACTAATCCCCTGCGGATCTTGTTACTCTTGGGTGTTTGAGCACCCTAGAAGGTTGAGATCACCTTGGAGCCACATTCCATTATGGTGAAGCTTCGTGGTGTTGTTGAGAGCCTCCAATTAAGTTGTGGGGATTGCCCCAACCTTGTTTGTAAAGGTTCGGTCGCCGCCTTCAAGGGCACCACTAGTGGAATCACGGCATCTCGCATTGTGTGAGGGTGTGAGGAGAATACCGTGGCCCTAGTGGCTTCTTGGGGAGCATTGTGCCTCCACACCGCTTCAATGGAGACGTACTTCCCCTCAAAGGGAAGGAACTTCGGTAACACACCCTCGTCTTCACCGGCTCCACTTGTGGTTATCTCTTACCTTGACTATGTGGAAGCTTTATTTTTGTTGTATCCTTTGCTTGCACTTGTTGTAGTTGTTGTTAGCATCATATAGGTTGCTCACCTAGTTGCACATCTAGACAACCTATTTGTTGCTAAACCTAATTTGTGAAGATAAGCTAAAAATTGCTAGTTGCCTATTCACCCCCCTCTAGTCAACCATACCGATCCTTTCAATTGGTATCAGAGCCTCGTCTCTTTATTAAGGGTTTCACCACCCGAAGAGCATGGTTGACACCGAGGAGGAAGTGCCCGAGGCTGTGGAGTTGACTTCAATCACGCGAGATGACTTAAATGAAGCCATGGCTTCACTTAAGACGTCTATGACGACCGAAGTCAAGCCCATGCTTAAATAATTGCTTGAGGGGTTGAAAGCCACTCCTGATCCTTTTCTTGTGGTTGATCCCACCGCATCAGAGTCGGAGGCCAATTCCAGCAAGGAAGCGACTAAAGGTACTGAAACTTCTTTCCCTCACAACAAGAATGGGACGGGAACCTTCGTTATACGTCTCCAGTCGTATCTACTTTTCCAAACACTTTTGCCCTTGTTTTGGACTCTAACTTGCATGATTTGAATGGAACTAACCCGGACTGACGCTGTTTTCAGCAGAATTGCCATGGTGTTATTTTTGTGCAGAAATAAAAGTTCTCGGAATGACCTGAAAATCAACGGAGAATTATTTTGGAATATATAAAAAACACTGGAAGGAAGATCCACGTCAGGGGGGCCTCCACCTGTCCACGAGGGTGGGGGCGCCCCCTACCCCCTGGGCGCGCCCCCTGCCTCATGGGCCCCCTGACGCTCCACTGACCTCAACCCTGACTCCATATATTCACTTTCGGGGAGAAAAAACCAGGGAGAAGGATTCATCGTGTTTTACGATACGGAGCCGCCACCAAGCCATAAACTCTCTCGGGAGGGCCGATCTGGAGTCCGTTCGGGGCTCTGGAGAGGGGAATCCATCGCCATCATCATCATCAACCATCCTCCATCACCAATTTCATGATGCTCACCGCCGTGCGTGAGTTATTCCATCGTAGGCTTGTTGGACGGTGATGGGTTGGATGAGATTTATCATGTAATCAAGTTAGTTTTGTTAGGTTTTGATCCTTAGTATCCACTATGTTCTGAGATTGATGTTGCTATGACTTTGCTATGCTTAATGCTTGTCACTAGGGCCCGAGTGCCATGATTTCAGATCTGAACCTATTATGTTTTCATCAGTATATGAGAGTTCTTGATCCTATCTTGCAAGTCTATAGTCACCTACTATGTGTTATGATCCAGCAACCCCGAAGTGACAATAATCGGGACCACTCCCGGTGATGACCGTACTTTTGAGGAGTTCATGTATTCACTATGTGTTAATGCTTTGGTCTGGTACTCTATTAAAAGGAGGCCTTAATATCCCTTAGTTTCTACTAGGACCCCGCTGCTAAAGGAGGGTAGGACAAAAGATGTCATGCAAGTTCTTTTCCATAAGCACGTATGACTATATTCGGAATACATGCCTACATTACATTGATGAATTGGAGCTAGTTCTGTGTCACCCTAGGTTATGACTGTTACATGATCGATCGCATCCGGCATAATTCTCTATCACCGATCCATTGCCTACGAGCTTTCCATATATTGTTCTTCGCTTATTTACTTTTTCGTTGCTATTGTTATCATCACTACAAAACACCAAAAATATTACTTTTGCTACCGTTACCTTCTACCACCGTTACCACTACTATCATATTACTTTGCTACTAAACACTTTGCTGCAGATATTAAGTTTCCAGGTGTGGTTGAATTGACAACTCAGCTACTAATACTTGAGAATATTCTTTGGCTCCCCTTGTGTCGAATCAATAAATTTGGGTTGAATACTATACCCTCGAAAACTGTTGCGATCCCCTATACTTGTGGGTTATCAAGACTATTTTCTGGCGCCGTTGCCGGGCAGCATAGCTCTATTCTTTGAGTCACTTGGGATTTATATCTGCTTATCATTATGAAGAACTTGAAAGATCCAAGAACCAAGATTTATCCCTCAACTACGAGGGGAGGTAAGGAACTGCCATCTAGCTCTGCACTTGATTCACCTTCTGTTTTGAGTAAGCTTGTGACACCTAAACCTGCTTCTGCTATTAATTCTGATATATCACATGTTATTGATGATGCCACTTCTGCTATGCATGATACTTATGATGAAACTACTTCTATGCTTGATACTACTGTGGCACTTGGTGAATTTCTTAATGAACAACTTGCTAGGGCCAAAGAGAATGAAATTATTGAAACTGATAGTATTGATGAAAGTGATGATGAAGATTCTCCCCCTAGATATGAATTACATGTTGTGCCTGAGGGCTGTGTTATGGATGAAGAAACTGCTAGAGATTTTCTTGCTTGCAATGATAGGAGTGATCTTAAGAAATTATTAGCTAAGCTGAAACAAAAAACTCTGAATGCTAGAATGAAATATGATCCTGCTTATGCTACTTCACCTATCTTTGTTACTGATAAGGATTATGATTTCTCTGTTAACCCTGAGATAATTACTTTAGTTGAATCTGATCATTTCTATGGCTATGAATCTGAAACTATTGTGGTACATCTTACTAAATTAAATGATATAGCCACCCTGTTCACTAATGATGAGATAACACGCTATTATTATATCCTTAAATTATTTCTGTTCTCATTAAAGGGTGATGCTAAGATATGGTTTAATTCTCTTGATCCCGGTTGTGTGCGTAGTCCCTAGGATATGATTTATTACTTCTCTACTAAATATTTCCCCGCTCATAAGAAACAAGCTACTTTAAGGAAAATATATAATTTTGTGCAAATTGAAGAAGAGAGTCTCCCACAAGCTTGGGGGAGGCTTCTCCAATTACTTAATGCTTTGCCTGATCATCCTCTTAAGAAAAATAAAATACTTGATATCTTTTATAATGGACTAACCGATGCTTCCAGAGACCACCTGGATAGTTGTGCTGGTTGTGTTTTCAGGGGAAGAACACTAGATGAGGCTGATTTTTTTTTGAATAATATGTTGACCAATGAAAATAATTGGACACTTCCTGATCTAATCCCCGATCCAATTCCTGAACCAATTCCTAAGCCAACTCCGAAGAAAAGGGGTATTCTATTTCTCAGTCCTGAAGATATGCAAGAGGCAAAGAAATCTATGAAAAAAGGTATTAAAGCTGAAGATGTTAAGAATTTACCTCCTATTGAAGAAATACATGGCCTTAATTTGCCGCCTGTTGAAGAAATACATGGTCTTGATAACCCGACACATGTAGTAAAGGTAAATTCTCTCTATAAATATGATAAAGCTGAAATCCCTCCTACTAAGTTTGCTAGCCAATGTTTGGATGAGTTTGATAACTTTATGGTTAAGCAAGAAGACTTCAATGCTTATTTTGGTAGAGAATTAAAATGCAATGCTTACATGATTGAACACTTGAGTGATTATATGGCTAATGTTGAAGGTGAACTAAAACTTATTAGTAAACATGCTTATATGGTTACCACTCAAGTAGAACAAGAACTTAAAGCTCAGAATGATCTGCTCAATGAATTGAATAGTAAAAATAATGATTTTGCTGTTAGAGTGGCTACTAGAAGTGGTAAGATGACTTAGGAACCTTTGTATCCTGAAGGCCACCCTAAGAGAATTGAGCAGGATTCTCAGAGAAATAATGTAGATGCACCTAATCCTTCTAAGAAGAAGAAAAAGAAAAATGATAGGACTTTGAGTGCTTCTAGTGAATCTGTTGTTGACACACCTGAGAATCCTAATGATATTTCTATTTCTGATGCTGAAACACAATCTGGTAATGAACATGAACCTAGTAATAATTTTAATGATGATGCTCATGTCGATGCTCAACCTAGCAGTGATAATGATGTAGAAACTGAACCTTCTGTTGATCTTGATAACCCACAATCAAAGAATCAACGCCATGATACGAGAGACTTTGTTGCTAGCAAGCACGGTAAAGAAAGAGAACCATGGGTTCAGAAACCCATGCCTTTTCCTCCTAAACCATCCAAGAAAAAGGATGATGAGGATTTTGAGCGCTTTGCTAAAATGATTAGACCTATCTTCTTGTGTATGTGTTTGACTGATATGCTTAAAATGAATCCTTATGCTAAGTACATGAAAGATATTGTTACTAATAAAAGAAAGATACCGGAAGCTGAAATTTCCACCATGCTTGCTAATTATACTTTTAAGGGTGGAATACCAAAGAAACTTGGAGATCCAGGAGTACCAACTATACCATGCTCCATTAAAAAGAACTATCTTAAAACTGCTTTATGTGATCTTGGAGCCGGTGTTAGTGTTATGCCTCTCTCTTTATATCGTAG